>NC_059279.1:18576704-18589204 GCF_017591435.1 Portunus trituberculatus | reverse complement strand
TTTTACTGTCTGATTTCATAATTTTTGTAGATAATTTGTATTTTGCTGGACCAATGTATTATATTTATTGTATTTTATAGTGTATCTTGTTGTGGCCAATAAAAAAAAAAAATAATAATAATGATAATAATCATGAGGCGGATAAGAGAGCTCTCAGTGACCAAATCATCGCATGGCTATTCCGTCACACGTGCTTTTTTCTTCGAGACTGTGACAAAGAATAAGTTTACATTTTATTGGAAATTATTAAATGATGCGGAGCGCGTGGACATTGTGTTTGTTCGCTGTTGTTAGGCACCCAGCCTGACATTGCAGATGTTGTAAGGTCACACCAGATTAAATTTTACACCACAGATGAATAACCCCTTAAAAGGAATATGTACGTACATAGAGCATTTCTGACTTGAATCAACTTGTACTTTCGCCTCTGACAATAACTGTAGAAACTCTGTTACACCACTGTATTTGAGTATTTGCATTATTACAAGGACAAGAGTTCTGGGAGTATGGTGTGGCGTGTTCAAGACAGCGTTCTCCACGTAATATACACAGCACAGCCACACCCAGACAAGAGTGTGCCACAGCAGCCTTGAGGAACACTTAGTTCTTCGAAAAATGAGGACTGTAAAAATATGAAAAGGCTAAGCGGACTCAGAATGCTTAAATATAATAATGATAATAGCTCTGTAATTACATAAATGGGACAAAGTAAAAACTGCTTTTTACTAAGAATAATATTTACTAAAATACATTAGAGAGGTATTAGCTATGAAGAATACTTGGGTAGTGTGATATGATGTAATGTGATTGCTTATTAATTTTATCAATGGCAATAAAAACAACATGAAAAAGCTCCATGATGTGTGGCTGTGTGTGAGATGGAGGGTGCGGCGATCACGTCAGGCCCGTCTTTGTCTGTCCACGCTCATCACCTGCACACGTGCATGCACAGATACACTTCTGCTATTAACTAGACTAAAAGGTTCATTATTATGTGATGCCGCTACATATAGCAGCAGCAGTAATAACAATATCCCTCGTTACAGTGGCGTTACATATTCACACTGCTTCATTTTAGTATAATAAAAAGGTGAGGGTTAGTTGTCTTGTTCGTGGTCGTTTTGATATGGTCGAAATACAACAGCAGTGGTCGTCGTTGTCATGTTGCCGTCATCGTTTTGAATGTCTTATTAATTTTACACTAGTCTTACTAAATGTATTTGTAGGCATGTAGTACCTGAGATCAGTTTCAGTCTTGGAAATCAAGCGGTGTACCTTTCCGTGATAGGAAACGACAATCCCATTTTTACAGGAATTACGAGGAAAAAACAAATAAGAATATAGATATGAATATCTTGGTGACATGACAACCATGATTTGCAATACTGAACAAGGGCCACTCTAACAAATCTCAGATTTCTGCAGGCGAGCGGCCAAACAAAGTCTGGTTAACCAGGTTTTCGTGTGCAGGTGAGCAGATGTGTACACTCATTCCTATCGTAATATCACCAGTAGTGATTGGTTGCTAAAGCGGCAAGCCACATGTTCTGGGTGTGCGAGTACGTGTGGAAATTTGTGTTTATTATATTATTTTAGTCAGAGACGGATTATACACACACACACACACACACACACACACACACACACACACACACACACACACACACACACACACACACACACACACACACACACACACACACACACATACATATATATATATATATATATATATATATATATATATATATATATATATATATATATATATATATATATATATATAGAGAGAGAGAGAGAGAGAGAGAGAGAGAGAGAGAGAGAGAGAGAGAGAGAGAGAGAGAGAGAGAGAGAGAGAGAGAGAGAGAGAGAGAGAGATATTCATATATTATCTTAGAAGACTAAAGCATTATTCAATCGTCGCTGTCTTTGTTTGCAGCTGCTGGAAACCCAAAAAGTAGTTAGGGGAGTTTGAACAACAACGAGGGACGCATCTTAACTGAGTTTCAACTTCAAGAATAACAAAAGGAGATGGAAGAAAGTCATTATAATCCTAACAACGAAATAACACTAATGAAGGATCAGTGTATATCTGAACAGCAACAGCAACAACAACAGCAGCAGCAGCAGCAGCAGCAGCAGCAGCAGCAACCCCGCATTAAGGTAAGGAGAAGAACGCTGAGAAATTCTGTTACCTTACATGATCCTGAATCTGCAAGTCATTTGGTTATGGCGAGGAAAGGGAGAGCAATAAGGGAAGATGATAGAGTAAGCAGTTGGAGGGGTGAGAAAAACTGTCGGAGACGCCTCAGAACACCTAACTTCATAGAAGCTGTTTTAGCAAGAGATGAGATGTGAAGTTTCCAGTTAAGATTATGAGCAAAGGACAGACCGAGGATATTCATTGTGGAAGAGGGAGACAGTCGAGTGTCATTGAAGAAGAGGGGATAGTTGTCTGGAAGGTTGTGTCGAGTTGATAGATGGAGGAATTGAGTTTTTGAGGCATTGAAAACTACTAGATTTTCTCTGCCCCAATCGGAAATCTTAGAAAGATCGGAAGTCAGGCGTTCCGTGGCGTTCCCGCGTGATCTGTTGATTTCCTGAAGGGTTGGACGTCTCTGAAAGAACGTGGAAAGATGTAGGGTGGTATCATCAGCGTAGGAGTGAATAGGGCAAGAAATTTGGTTAAGAAGGTCATTAATGAATAATAGAAAGAGAGTGGGTGACAGGACAGAACCCTGAGGAACACCACTATTAATAGGTAGAGGTAGTTTTCCTATGAAACTACGTATAAAGAGAGAAGATGTTAATGTGATGTGTTGTTTTCAATAGTGGTGGCCGGTCCTGGTGATGTCAGTGGTTATCATTTCGGAAGGGAGTTCTATCTCCTTTTCCGGAGTCGTTCAGCCACAGCTAACCCAAGCTGCCTCTGATGATGACTTCTCCTTGACGGCCCAAGAAATTGGCATCTTCAGTGAGTAACACATGACCATTAAGTATTTAGTGTGTCCGCTTGTGTACACTTCATGTGCCATCAACACCTCACAAACACTTTATGGCACACATAGATAAATGATAATGAATAATGAAAAAAAAGATAAGTTAGCGGGAATTCCTGTCCACGAGTTCACTTTGAAGAGGGAAGCACTACATTGGGGACTGATGTAACCTATTGTGTTTTGGAGGTGCTTTCTCATACTCTTTTTCTGAATACAAAGATTTATCATGATGAGTTACTGTTTTTCTATTTCGCAACACTGCAACTGAGTATAATAAAGATAGAATTTATTTCTTTTCCCTAATTATTGTCCTCTTAAATTCTAAATTTATTACCTTTCATAAGTAAACATGGAGAAGAGGATATAATCATATTCTGGAGTGGAAGTTACTTATGAATTCGAGTGTTTGAAATGATCATGCAGTCATCTAAATAATACAGTGTAATATTGTAAAATTGTGTTACAGACAGCCTTGTCTTCGCTGGTACCATGGCAGGGGCCTGTTTCTCCTGGCCGCTGTCGTCCTTGATGGGACAGAGAATCATCATCGTGTTGGGACTCTTCTTAAGTGCGTTTGTCTGGCTAACCCTGATCCTCACCACAAGTCTCTGGGTCCTTTATCTGGCCCGCTTCACTCATGGCATGTGTCTAAACTTATTATCTGCTTTATCCACTTCGTATATGGTTGAAACAGCTGACAAGAACTCTCGAGGATGGCAGAACGGGATCTTGTATGTCTGTAAGAGTGTTGGGCTCTTGGTGCCAGCCATTGCCACCATGGCAGGCTTAAACTGGCGCCAAACAGGAACACTTTACTGCGTCTTGAGTCTCGTCCCCATCCCCAGCTTGCTGTTATTACCGGACTCACCCAGATGGCTCATGACTCGCGGCCGTAACACTGACGTCCAAAAGTCTCTAAAATACTTCCGAGGAGATAATTGCGAGATTGAGTCCGAATACTCAAGTATTGCTGCACAGGCGGTGATGGAAGGGCCGGGGAACATCTGCCACCAAACGAGTATGTTGTTTCGAGCACCTACAAGGCACACGATGGGTCTGTTGCTTATGATGATGCTTATTATCTATTTTGGTGGAAGTCAATTGGTAATTACCTACTTGGTGCCTATATTACAGTTAACAAAGACGAGTATTGATCCTTACCAAATTAGTATCCTTTGCTTCATGTCAAGAATACTGAGTGCCATTTTGTTTGTATGTCTCACACACCGTCTGAAACGAAAACCTCTTATAATTGCCGGCTTCATAAGCACGTCTCTCTCTTATGGAATGATAGGCTTGTACTTTATCCTCGAGAGGTTTGAAGTATCGGGTATCAGTTGGATGCCCATTGCTGCAATACTGATCATTTTGTTCTCTGATGGCTGTGCTTTCCCGGGATATCACACCATGGAAGGGGAGCTGCTGCCGCTGTCCTGTCGCACCACTGGAATCTTAGCATTGAAATGCGCTGGTGGAATCTCAGGTGTCGTGAATAACATGACCTACGAGGAGATGATTGTGGCATTAGGAAAGGATGCCACTTTTCTTTTTTACGGTGCCTTGGGTGCTATTTGCCCCTTTGTTGTCATGTTCCGCTTCCAGGAGACTCATGGTGTTGCACTCGAGAAACTCACCAACAACATTGGCCAGGAAAGGCGAACAGATCCTTAAGGTTTGAGGTGTGTGTGTGTGTGTATTATCATTGTTATTGTTATACATCTCTCTCTCTCTCTCTCTCTCTCTCTCTCTCTCTCTCTCTCTCTCTCTCTCTCTCTCTCCTGTATTCAAAACAGTAGTTGCATTTTAACAACGTTTTATTTATTTTTTATGACAATGAAAATGCAAAAAACAAAAATACAAAAACGAAAAGACGAATATTAAAAAAGAGAACAACATTAAAAAAAAAAAAAAAAACTTACAAAACATCAACATATCACAGAGATGACTAGAGAACTGCTTTCTTTACATGAGTACCGCCTTGGGATCGCTTTGCTCTTCTTTTTGTTGTACCGTCTTTTGTTGTGAGTTTCGAGGAGAGAACGGGACGCGTGTTCTCATTTTCTGTTTACTAGTCAACAGGAACCTTCATGGAGTGTGGCAGACTAACAGAACAATAAATCATAAGAGAGGGATGCTGAGTAGTGTCATGACCTACCTACTTCAATTTTCTTTCTAAAGTAAACAATATGTACTTTTTTTCTGGTTTTTACGAATGCTGCTACTGCTTCTACTTATTGTACCTTATCTTAACTAATTACCGCTCACCTGTGCACGATCAGTCGACTATTACCTGTTTCACTTTACCTAAGTTGAAAGATTGAGGTCATCATGGCTTTGTCACGTGGTGGCAGAGGGAGGGGGGCATGGCGGAGGCACAATGGCACTTCATTCGTGTGTGTGCTTCTCCTTGGGTCAGGTGTGGTCCTGGAGGTAGAGGGCGTTAGTGGTCCAGGGTGGAGGCGCCGAGGAGGCAGGCGCAGCTGGCGGGCAGCTTGAAGGTCTCCACGGCGAAGGGGAAATACTGGTCGTAGGGGTCGTAGACAAGGAAGCGGTGGTAGATGGACTTCTGCAGGCAGGAAGATTCGTAGCAGAGGGGACCTTGGGGCAGGGGTCGCCGGCAGTGAGACAGTCCTCCACGCGGGTGGTCTGGGTGAAGGTTTTGTAGTGAAGTTGAATCTCGTTGACCACCACACGCCACTTGCCCTCCGTGTTGATGGCGCGCAGCGGCCTGATATAGGCTGTGACGGAGGGACAGAGGTAGGTCTCTTCGTCGATGGTGTCAGGCCGCTCCACGGACAGCTCTGTGTTGAGGTCAGCCACGTCGGCGTACAGGTGGTTGAACTTGTCCAGGTGGTACTGGATGGCGTGCTTAATCTCATACTCCGGGTACTCCTCGTCCTCCAGGCAGTAGGTGTCGTTGGTCAGCTCGGCGCAGGCGGGAATTTCAGGCTCGTGGTAAGGCTCAGGGTGATGGTAGACAGGCTCCGGGTGGTAGACAGGCTCTGGGTGGTAGACAGGCTCCGGGTGATAGGCCGGGGCGGGGTGCGGCGCCGGGTGGTAGGGCGCCGCGGGGGGATGCTCCGGCACGTGATTGCTGTCGTACTCCACTTTGGCGTCCCCGAAGTTGATGGAGACATGAGAGGTGGAGGTCGCCGCCGCCGCCGCCACAAGCGTCACCAGCACCTGTGATTGACAAGACTGTGAGTGCCACGTGGTCGCTACAGATGACTTAGATAGCTACAGAACACGGAACAAGAGGAGAAGACACACGTGAGAACATTAATCAACAACAAATTAAAGAAAACAGGGATGGACATGAATAAAAGAAGAAAGAAAAGAAAGAAAAGTGATAAAAATGAAGGAGAGGATACGAGAAAAAGACACGAGACACATCACAAACGCAACACAACCTCTACAACACCACACCACGTCACCACCACTACCCACCAATACACATACCATCACAACAAGACGTGGCATCAATAAACAAAATCTTACGCATATAAATCAGATAAAAATAAACTCTTGACATCTTATGACTTCCTGTAACCAGAAGCACTCAGCCAGCGTGTGTGTGTATTTGTGTGCCTCTACTCTGTACTCACCACTACCTTCCCTGCCATGGCTGTGTTGTGTATGGCAGCTGGTAATTGAGTGGAATGGCCCGTACCTAAACTTTCCCTCTTTTATACTCCTCCAGCTTCCCTTCTCTCCCCCCCCCCAACACCAATCTAGGTTGCCAGTTTGCTGTTTTGTTATGGTCAAGGATGTTGTGGTGGCAATCCTCGTAGAGATAAGAACTGAAGGAAGGTGAATGAGGAGTAGGAAGTGGAAATTAAGAAAAAAAACATAGAAGTAAACAAGGTAGAGGAAGGGAAAAGCATAAAAAATAAAGAGGAGGAACAAGGAAAGGAAAAATAAGAAAAGCATGATGATAAAAGATAAAAAAAAAAAAAAAAAAACACGAACAAAGGGACACAAGAATGAGCAAGAATGAAAGAACCGAAGTGAATGAAAGGAAAAAGAAGAAGGAATAGAAAGTAACAAATGTAATTCTATTTTATCTCCTTATTTGATCACTTACTACAAACTCCTTTACTTCAAAATTCCAATACTAAGCAACAAACGTTATCCTGCAATTAAAACGTTTCTCTGTCTTAATTATAGTATTTGTTCCTCTGAGTGTACGCTTGTTAAAGTTTATGATTTAATGACATATTGGAGGAAACGAGAGAGAGAGAGAGAGAGAGAGAGAGAGAGAGAGAGAGAGAGAGCGACAAACATAGATAGACAAACAAACAATAAACAGACAGACAGACAGACAGACAAGTGGGCAACCAAACACTATGACAGACAGACAGACAGACAGACAGAGAGGGAAATTTGGAACGCATCGGGAAAACAGGAAGAGAAAAGGAGGAGGAAGCTGAGATGAGGCAAGGAGGAAACCAGGAAGAAAGGGAGAGCTGGAGGGAGAAAGAGAGTGGCCGGGAGGGAGATGACCAAGGTGGAGGGAAGGAGAAAGGAGGGAAGAAGGCCTGGAGGGAGGAGTAATGGAGGGAGAGAAGGGAAAGATTGACCACTAAGAGAGGAGGAGGAGGAGGAGGAGGAGGAGGAGGAAAGATGGAGATAACATGATGCTACTTCCTGATTTCCCTCCTCCTCCTCCTCCTCCTCCTCCTCCTCCTCCTTTTCCTCTTCCTCCTCCTCCTTGCTTCACTTTCGTGTTAATGATGATAAAGAAAGAAAAGAAGAGTAAAAGAAGAAGAAGAAGAAGAAGAAGAAGAAGAAGAAGAAGAAGAAGAAGAAGAAGAAGAAGAAGGAGAGGAAGAAGAAAAGGAGGAGGAGGCTGAGTATGAAGAGTATGAGTATTACCAGGAGGAGGAGGAGGAGGAGGAGGAGGAGGAAGAGCAACAACAACAGCTACTACTACTACTACTACTACTACTACTACTACTACTACTACTACTACTACTACTACTACTACTACTACTACTACTACTACTACTACTACCTCTACAATTACTACTACTACTACTACTACTACTACTACTACTACTACTACTACTACTACTACTACTCCTAACTAGTATTACCTCTACAACTGCTACTACTATTATTACTACTACTACTACTATTACTACCACTACCACTTACGCATAAGACTAAGATTATATATGTAGTTTTACGTTATAAACATCTAACATTACTTTAAACACACACACACACACACACACACACACACACACACACACACACACACACACACACACACACACACACACACACACACACACACACTAACCTCATTTTCTCCACAACAAATCTCACAAAATGACTATAAACCTCCTAAAAACAACAGCAACAACAACAACAACAACGACAACAACATTAACAATTAACAACAACAACACTGGTAGGATCCACGAAATAACAACTTAAAGGATACCACAATGACATCCTTCTACCACACCACACCCATTACCACATCCTTGTTATCAATAGGAGGTGTACTTTGAGGACCCCGAGGCATGCCAACAGGTCCTCCCATCCATGGCCTTCTGCAAGATTAAACACTAGTCTCCACTTCCTGAAGAACCTTGTAGGGGAGAAAATCGTAACACTTATCCAGGAATTCGTTGCTGATTCTTCCTTATGGAATGTGAGAGGAAGGGGAATTGACTGCCTGACTGACTGACTGATTGATTAAAAGGATGACAGACAGATGGAGATGTAGGTAGATAGATACATAAATAGATGGACAGATAGATAGATAGACAGATAGATAGATTGATTGATAGATAGATTGATAGATAGATAGACACAGATAGCCCAACAGACAGACAGACTGATAAACAAGCGGGCAAACAGATACATAGATAGACACACATATACATATATTGACAAATAGGTACTAGATTGATAGATGGGTTGATACTTTGGTGCTGCAACAATGAGATAGAAAAGCAAAGAGTTTACTTCATAATCAGGCTGTATATGTCTTCTATTTGTCTAGTGTTTACTTAACTAAACTCTCCTGGAAGTTATAGAGGCTTTCAATAGCGTCCTTATGATTCTAGTGAGAGCTGAACAATACTCTTACATCGTTAACGAGGAAAACACCACTGTGGCCTTTGAAAGTAATCCTAAGGGGAGAACAAGGCATTTCAAATTGAGGTTCCGTGGGTCGAGTGTTGGTAGCGTGTCAGGGTTGAGTGGAGCTGCGAGGAGTTGAAATTAAGAGTAATGTAGTCAAGTTATGAGAATGTTTATGAGTGTTTTGTGACGTTTTGCGGTGAGAAGTGAAGGGCCGTGTGTGTGTGTGTGTGTGTGTGTGTGTGTGTGTGTGTGTGTGTGTGTGTGTGTGTAAGATATAGGTATGCATCTTATTGTTTTATTCATTCTTACATCTTCTAACTGCTTCACTTGAAGTTGGGAATCAAATTAGCGTGTAATCACCGCTTTAAAATATACTTGAACCATAAATAGATAAACAAAGAAATACAGAAGGCAAGTAAAATGAATAAAATAAAAAAGACACTAGATCAGCCAAAGAATGACAAAATGCAGAAGGCATTCGTTAGCCTCAGGAAAGACACACTGGCCAGACAATGAGAGCAGAAAGGGAGCACTGTAGCTATAAAGAGAAGAAACACTAGGTAAAGGAAAAAGATACTACCCTTACTGAAAATAAAAAGGAGAAATAGACGATATGTTTCATGGCTAGTACTTTTTTTTATTTTTAATTCTCAGAGCAACTGATAACATGAAGAGGCCATGTTAATCACAGCGGAAAACAATTTATTCGATGATAGGAAGGCAATGAGAAGGTAGACGGAGAGAAGAATATGAGACGTAGGCTACAGATATTTGAATATTTCGTAGCGTAAAATTGCATTAATATACCAAATCATGGAACGAGAAGGTGGAGCAATGATTAAAGCACACATAAATACATAAATAGCCTGCGAAATAGAATATAGAACTGAAAGAAAACAAGAAATAAAGATAGAAGTCAACAGGATGCGCATGTAGCACCGCGTTTCAGTCACCAATCTGCATGTAAACACAATGTGGCGGTAAGCAGTGCGCGGCGTGACAAGTAATATTTCAACTTTTTGTGTATTTGCGTCGAGTGTCAAGTGTGCCCCGCGTGTATTTGTGGGTGTGAGTGCCCCGTGGAGGTCGTAAAGGCGCTCAGAGGAGGAGGAGAACTGCAGGGGCGTGGAAAACATGGTAAGTATGTGCTGACAGGTAGTAGGCAAGGTAGTGAAGATGACAAGAGAGCGGTGAGGTGCCTCTGTTGTTTCTCAAGTGTCCCAGGGTGCCAGTATCTCTCTCTCTCTCTCTCTCTCTCTCTCTCTCTCTCTCTCTCTCTTGGTTTCCGTTGGTGCATTGGCCAAGGGAAGGTGGTCATGTGCTGTGGTCAATATAAGAAAAATGAAGGAGGCTGCGTAGGATGGCGCCATGGTCTCTCTCTCTCTCTCTCTCTCTCTCTCTCTCTCTCTCTCTCTCTCTCTCTCTCCATAATACTGTCATTTCTTAAGTTCTTTCTCCATATTATTCTAACAAGGTAAGTTAATGTCCTTGCTAGTGAAAAATTTCTATTTCCTTTACGAAGACACCAGTGTCTCTATTTTTGTCATAGTTTTATTAGATAGTCTATATAGTGTCACTTAAGTGTCAACGTGGTGTTATGAGGGAAAGAGAAATGTCAACGTGCTTCCTTTATTTTGTTTCGTCTTATTCTTTTCCCTTCATAATAAAGAGGTGCGGCGGAGAAGACCCGCTGTGACGCTGGCGCAGGATTGCTTGTGCTTACTGTTTAGCGAGGTAGAGAACTGCTTTCTTCACGTACCGACTTTGTTGTCCCAGGAATAGAGAGAGAGAGAGAGAGAGAGAGAGAGAGAGAGAGAGAGAGAGAGAGAGAGAGAGAGAGAGAGTTGCAGCGGCGAGTAGTGGTGATGTTGGTGGTAGTAAGCGAACTAATGCTAAATGTAATCAGTATGTATTTCTACAGGGTGCATTAGTATAAAGGCGCCATGTTAGGCCTAGTGGTCGAGAGTGTAGGCGGAGAGGAGGCAGGCGCAGCTAGAGGGCAGGGCGAAGGTCTCAATGCTGAAGGGGAGGTAGTAATCGTAAGGGTCGTAGACGAGAAAACGGTGGTAGATGGACTTCTGCAGGCATGTTGACCCATAACACTCCGGCACGAGGGGGCAGGCGTCGCCGGCGGTGAGACACTCCTCCACACGGGCAGTCTGCGTCAGGGTCTGGTAATGAACCTCAACGTTGTTCACGATGACGCGCCACTTGCCCTCGGTATTGATGGCGCGCAGCGGCCTGACGTAGGCGGTGGCGGAGGGGCAGAGGTAGGTCTCCTCGTCCAGGGTCTTGGGCCGCTCCACGGACAGCGCAGTGTTTAGGTCAGCTACGTCGGCGTACAGGTCGAGGACGTGGTGTGCGTTGTACTGGAGGGCGTGTTGAATCTCGTACAGCGGGTACTCGGAGTCCTCGAGGCACCACGGCTTGGTGGTGTTGGCGGCGCAGGCGGGCACGGCGGGCTCGTGGTGGGCGTAGGCGGGCTGCGGGTGGTGCGGGTAGACGGGCTGGTGTGCATAGGAGTGCTGGGGGTAGTAGACTGACTGTGGGTAGTAGCTGTAGGGCGCGGCGCCGTACGCCTCAGTGCCCACACTCACCACCACGTGGGAACTGTGCTCGGAGGCCGCGGTGGCTGTTACCAGGAAGACAACCTGCAGAAGGGAGGAGGAGATGGAGGGAGAAAGGAGGTGGTGACACTATAGCACAGCTTGAGTTTTCTAGTGAGTTACCGTCCTAACTGTCAGTGAAAGCCTGAATGTAGCATCACAAAATGAATTAGTAGTAGTAAGGGAGAAACACTTGCTTGCAGCCTCACACTGTCTTTTCATTCACATTTCATGAAACTAGTTACTGTTTAATACTATAAGTAGCATCATCGCGCAGTCACTGGATCCAACACGACGTGGCACTAGATACTAATGAAGGGTATGTAGCAGCAACAGCAACGAGTCTGCATGAC
Organism: Portunus trituberculatus; assembly: GCF_017591435.1. Taxonomy (NCBI): domain Eukaryota; kingdom Metazoa; phylum Arthropoda; class Malacostraca; order Decapoda; family Portunidae; genus Portunus; species Portunus trituberculatus. Next base: position 18,577,147 of record NC_059279.1, on the reverse strand, counting down.
TCACCAGGAGCCTCGCCGCCATGGTGTCTCCCCGACAAACTCTACTGAGGGAGTGAGCTCGGGCGGCGTCCCTTAGGTGACTTATATAGTCTTCTGCGGGCAGTAGCAGGCCGCTGCCGCTCACGTTCACTACTGCTGTGGTTAGCGTGGCAGGCTGCGTGTCGCGCTCTGGCTGGCCGCGAGTGTTGCATCAGGGCAGTGCTCTTGTTCCGCCTCAGAAATGACACCGGGAAAGAAGGAAGAGGAACGGCAGGGGAAGGAGGGGAAGGGGAGGAGTGGAAAGCACCACCGCCACACGAATAGATTAGTTTTTGATGAGGAGGTTTTGTGCTACCCTCGCCACCACCACCGCCACTACCACCACCACCACTGCCTGCTGCAGCTGCTGGTGTTTCTTCCTCATTAATTAAAGTGAGATGGAGGCTACAGCAAACTGTCCTGCC
>NC_059279.1:18569204-18571704 GCF_017591435.1 Portunus trituberculatus | reverse complement strand
ATTATTATTATTATTATTATTATTATTATTATTATTATTATTATTATTATTATTATTATTGCCTGTAGATGAACGGAGTGTGATAATTGACTCTCTCTCTCTCTCTCTCTCTCTCTCTCTCTCTCTCTCTCTCTCTCTCTCTCTCTCTCTCTCTCTCTCTCTCTCTCTCTCTCTCTCTCTCTCTCTCTCTCTCTCTCTCTCTCTCTCTCTCTCTCTCTCTCTCTCTCTCTCTCTCTCTCTCTCTCTCTCTCTCTCTCTCTCTCTCTCTCTCTCTCTCTCTCTCTCTCTCTCTCTCTCTCTCTCTCTCTCTCTCTCTCTCTCTCTCTCTCTCTCTCTCTCTCTCTCTCTCTCTCTCTCTCTCTCTCTCTCTCTCTCTCTCTCTCTCTCTCTCTCTCTCTCTCTCTCTCTCTCTCTCTCTCTCTCTCTCTCTCTCTCTCTCTCTCTCTCTCTCTCTCTCTCTCTCTCTCTCTCTCTCTCTCCCCAGCAGGCGGTGACAACAGATGTGTGAGTGATGCCGTGAATTGTCGCCTCACGGGGGACTCTCAAGGGCACGATGATCTGAGCACATAATAACCACCACCGTCTCCTCCTCCTCCTCCTCCACCACCACCACCACCACCACCACCACTACCACCATGAGACGGAGGAAAGTAAGTGACGACCGTTCTCTTTCAGATTTTTTCATCGCTGTCCACCATCGCTCACAAAAGTCGAGCCACCTGTGTTAAGTTTCAGTGGTCTGTGTTTTCCTTCATTCTTTGGATTCTTAACCCCTTAAGTACAATGACGCGTTTCCATCCTCATTCTGCTTACTATTTGATGATTCTATACAGCTTCAGAAACTCATATGAGAGATTAAAATAGCGAAGACTTTGGTCATTAATCTTCTGACACCCATAGACTCTTCCTAATGTTAATAGAATCGTTTAATCGCACACAAATTTCAAAGTAAAAAAGTGTCCCAGTATTAAAGGAGTTAAATTGTTTGTCCTTAAGATGTGTTTCCAAAGGTCACTCATGTTCTTCGGGCTCTCGTATTGTTTTTTTTTCTCATAAATGATAAAGAAAGTGAAATAATCAGTAGCATCATGAACACGCACTTGAAAACGCTGATATTTTTACTAAAGCTTATAAAAGATACTGGAAATAGACACTGGAAAATTTAACCCCTTCAGTAGCATGACGCTTTTTCATATTCATTCTGCTTACTACTTGGGGAGTTTATACAGCTTCAGAAACTTATGTAGGGATTAAAGATAGTGAAGACTCTGGCCATTAATCTTCCAATCTCCATAGGCGGTTCGTAATGTAAGTAAAATTGTCTAATCGAACCCAGAAACGTATGGTAAAAAAGAGTCCTGGTACTGAAGGTGAAGGAGTTCCTGTGTGTGTGTATGCTTCACGATCCACTGACTCTCCTTACACCTAATCACTCATGAATTATTGACGACTAGACAATAATGAATTGGGAACGACACAGTGAAATGGGTGTGGTTTATTGCTACATTACTGACCGTGACTTAACTTGATGACGCGGTGGTGTGATGAGGTGAGGCGCCCCTTCTGAGGCGGCCCACCTGCTCACCACGCGTTGCAGCCTTGTGAAAAGTTAAGAAGAGCTGGAGGAGTGCAAGGGGAAGCATTGAATGAGTCAGTGTGAGGTTACTGTGTGACCTACGTTATGATTGCTTGGGGAAAAAGAAGAAAGAAATTTATTGCGAGTCAGTAGTATGTATTCCTTATGTGACCTGACTTCATACTTTAGTTGGAGGAATAGAAGGGAGAGTTTTGAGATGAGTTAGTGTAAATTTATTGTGTGATTTCACCTCATATACTTAAAGAAGAGTGCGTGGAGTAGAAAAGAGAAATTGCTGTGGGATTTTTATGATTACTGTTTTTTTTTACTAGAGCGAGAGAGAGAGAGAGAGAGAGAGAGAGAGAGAGAGAGAGAGAGAGAGAGAGAGAGAGAGAGAGAGAGGAGGAGGAGGAGGAGGAGGAGGAGGAGGAGGACGGGAGGGTGATATGAAGTAGAACAACAAGCAACGTTCTCTCTTGGTACAAATCCCAGTTGTTTTCTCATTGGTGCATTAAATGAAGCCTCTCCAAGTGACTGATTGAGACTTCCTGAGCTCCATCTGTGCCGAGAGACCCACTGCTGAGACAAGGCTGCGGTGTGACTTAACTGGGAGTCTCTCTCTCTCTCTCTCTCTCTCTCTCTCTCTCTCTCTCTCTCTCTCTCTCTCTCTCTCTCTCTCTCTCTCTCTATATATATATATATATATATATATATATATATATATATATATACACACACACACACACACACACACACACACACACACACACACACACACACACACACACACACACACACACACACTACTGTTACTGCTACTCCTGCTTTTACTACTACTACTACTACTACTACTACTACTACTACTACTACTACTACTACTACTACTACTACTACTACTTCAGCTATTACCACTACCGCTATTAC
>NC_059279.1:18549204-18564204 GCF_017591435.1 Portunus trituberculatus | reverse complement strand
GTGTGTGTGTGTGTGTGTGTGTGTGTGTGTGTGTGTTGAAAGTTCCCTCTATTACATCGTTTGTCAGCTTTGTGTTTATCTGTTTGTATGTGTGTGTCTGTGTGCTCCTCCCGCTGATTTATGACCCCTCGGTGTGTGTGTGTGTGTGTGTGTGTGTGTGTGTGTGTGTGTGTGTGTGTGTGTGTGTGTGTGTGTGTGTGTGTGTGTGTGTGTGTGTACTCCTTCACGTAGGACTAACAGTAAGAGGAAAGGGAAAGAGTGCTGTAAGGAATCTTCTCTTTCACTCCTTCTCCTCCTCCTCCTCCTCCTCCTCCTCTTCCTACTCCCTACTCCCGAGGCTCTTTCTGGAAGAGAATGTGACATCACTGAGCCTAAGGGAGGAGGAGGAAGAGGAGGAGGAGGAAAGGAGGAGGAGAGGAGGAGGAGGAGGGAGGAGGAGGAGGAGGAGGAGGAGGAGGAGGAGGAGGAGGAGGAGGAGGAGGAGGAAAAGATAAATATGAAGGGGAAGGATGGGAGGATTATCAAGGTTCTCTCTCTCTCTCTCTCTCTCTCTCTCTCTCTCTCTCTCTCTCTCTCTCTCTCTCTCTCTCTCTCTCTCTCTCTCTCTCTCTCTCTCTCTCTCTCTCTCTCTCTCTCTCTCTCTCTCTCTCTCTCTCTCTCTCTCTCTCTCTCTCTCTCTCTCTCTCTCTCTCTCTCTCTCTCTCTCTCTCTCTCTCTCTCTCTCTCTCTCTCTCTCTCTCTCTCTCTCTCTCTCTCTCTCCGTCCCTCCTTTCGCACCATCGTCAGCCTCGAGGCAAATCAAACACAAACAGATCCAGACACCGGCCCTGAGGAACACCCTGTCAGGTTTCACTTGTCTCGCCCAAGGTCGCTGAAGTCAGTGCTGCGTTGCGAGTTCGGCATCGGTCTTTGGTTTCACGGGGCCTGACCACATTTTGGGCCAGCGAGGGCCACTCCTTCCCTATATAAGCTTGGTGCCAGGGCCAGCTGATACGCACTCCATCCTAGGCGAGTCTTGAAGGAGCACCGCGACAGAATGGCTTTGCAATATTTGGTTAGTGATGCTGGTGTTGGTTATGACATTGATTATAAGAAGATATTCCAAGCTTTTTTTTTATTTTCATGGGTTGTTGGGTTCTTGTAGGCGGTGACATTTTGGTAATTGGTTTCTTATTTGATATGTTTTCGTTTTTGTTGATATTTGTTTTTATCATTATCTTTCTGTGGTTGTCCCTTTTGCTTCCTTCCCTTTTTTTTTAGTTTTTTCTGGTTCCTTGTTCTCTATGCCTCCTCCTCCTCCTCCTCCTCCTCTTCCTCCTCTTTCTCCTCATTCTCTTCCTTCTTTTCCTTTTATTACTTCACTTTACCTCTTCACGTCACGTCTTGGTCTGTCATGGTTTTAAAACGTGACTTATTGAGCGTTTGCTTCACGGGTCACCCCCATTACCTCAATGCTTAATGAGGCCGCTGCCGCCCCAGGTGTCGCTGGCGGTGGTGGGCGTCGCCCTCGCAGACCAGCACTCCCACGTCAGCTTCAGCCTCGGTGGCGCCCCTAAAGTGACTCACCACGCCACCCACCACCACGTCCCCGCCCACCACACTCCGGTCCACCACGCCCCCGTCCACCACCCAAAACCTCACCATCCTCGTCCTGCCCACCACCACGCCCCCGTCCACCACCCTCGGCCTTCCTATCACCCACAGCCTACCTACGGCCACCACGAGCCAGCCGAGCCTGCCTGCGCCGCTAACACCACCAAGCCGTGGTGCCTCGAGGACGCCGAGTACCCACTGTACGAGATCAAGCACGCCGCCGAGTACCACTACGAGAAGCTGCTGTCCCTGTACGCCGACGTGGCTGACCTCAGCACCGAGCTGTCCGTGGAGCGGCCCAAGACCCTGGACGAGGAGACCTACCTCTGCCCCTCCGCCACCGCCTACGTCAGGCCGCTGCGCGCCATCAACACGGAGGGCAAGTGGCGCGTCATCGTGAACAACGTGGACGTGCACTACGAGACCCTGACGCAGACCACCCGCGTGGAGGAATGCCTCACCGCCGGCGACGCCTGTCCCCTCGTGCCGGAGTGCTACGAGTCTTCCTGCCTGCAGAAGTCCATCTACCACCGCTTCCTCGTCTACGACCCCTACGACCAGTACTTCCCCTTCGCCGTGGAGACCTTCAAGCTGCCCGCCAGCTGCGCCTGCCTCCTCGGCGCCTCCACCCTCGATCACTAATTCCAAAATAGTTGACATCGATTCGCTTCCAATCTATTGCAAGAGAAATGAAATGCCTCTTTAGAATTCCCTCCGGTTCAACTGTCCATCCTTCCCGTCCACCGCCTCTATCTTGGAGTTCAGCGCCTCGCCCTCACTCCACTCAACTCTCGCCGCCGATACGAACCCCTTGACCTCGATATGACCTCAATATGTAAGAGCCGCGGGTGTTAGCGCCCCGCCCCGCCCCGCCCTGGCCGCGGCACGTGAAGAAAGCAGTTCTCTAGTCATCTCCGTGTGATAATATTTAAATTATAAATGTTAATATATTTACTTGCAAGCATGAAATAAAATTGTGCATACAACACAGTGTTTCACTGTCTTCTTTGTTCATCCACACAACAGCGTGGCGTCAAACCTTCCCTCTGCCAACGTGGCATCCCTAAAACCTGCCCTCTGTCAGCGTGGCATCCCTCAAACCTTTCTTCTGTCAACGTGGCATATATATATTCAAAAGTACAGTTTTGTGTATTTCATATTCTTCAATAGCATAAAGGTTGAAAATTTTATGTATATTACATATGTGTAACTCGATTTTATTAGAGGAAGTGATTGAGATCATGGAGGGTCTGTGGTGTGGTGCTGGAAGTGGTGGTAGTAGCGGTGGTAGAGGTGGTGGTGTGTCGCAGCGGTGTTCCGGTGAGGCTTTCCTGGTGATGCAAAGCTGAGGAGCAGAGGGAGGATTGCTAAACCCTATTAGTCTAGAACAGATTACATTCTCCATCCAGCCTTCGTCACCCTCCCCTTGCCTCTACCTTCCTCCAACCTCACTCATCCCCTCCTTCCCTCTCTCCTTCCCCTCTCCCCACCGCCGGACATGCCGGGGATGCACATGTCTCGGCGCCGCGCCGCGCTGCTCCCTCCTTCTGCAAGCAGCGCTCCTTCCTTCGCCGCTCGGTTGCTATTTTTGGAAGGAGGGCGGCGCCGCGGTATATAAAGGTGTGTAGCGCGGGAAAAAAGACACACTTCTCTGGAATCCTCTCCTGCAACACCTGAGCGATGGCAGCGAGGCTTGTGGTGAGTGTGAGTGTGAGTGTGAGTGTCCAGCACACGCTGGGCATGTAGACGCTACACATTTATAGAGAATTCTGAACCAGGTAGGTGAACAGTAATAGACAGGTAGCCTGGAGAACAGGTAGAAAGAAATCCCATTCAATCAGATGAATGTATGTACAAGTAACAGGCAATACCAATGAGCAGAATTCGATAGGTAAGGATGGAAAGTGGAACTATAACCAGCCTGGAAGAGAAAGATCTTGAGGATTGTCATGTGAAGGAACAGAGAACCTTCACATCCCATCCTATCCTGTCTTGCAGGCGGTCCTGGCGGTGGTAGCCGTCGTCTTGGCAGATCATCTCCCGCATGGCAGCAACACCGCCCCACGGCACCAACAAACAGTACATGTAAATCGGGCGCCTGCGCCAGCACCAGCCGTCCACGTGCAGCAGGCATCTGTCAGACACTCTCCTCGCCCCGCTGTGCGCCACCTGTCCCCCACCCCTTCAGTACCCCGCAGCCCACCTACGGCCAGCACCCGACTCACCCCACCTACAGGCCTCGCCCCACCTACACGCCCACCACCCCAGCATATGGCGCCCACCCCCACGGCCCCGCCCCAGCCCCATCCTACGGCTCCGACCAGCCCGCCTGCGCCGCCACCTCCGGCAAGCCGTGGTGCCTCGAGGACAGGGACTACCCCACCTACGAGATCCAGGCAGCAGCGGAGCAAAACGCGGACAAGCTGCTCACCCTGTACGCCGACGTTGCTGACCTCAACACTGAGCTGTCCGTCGACCTGCCCAGCTATCAGACGGAGGAGACCTACCTCTGCCCCTCGGAGACCGCCTACGTCAGGCCGCTGCGTGCCATCAACACAGAGGGCAAGTGGCGCATCATTGTGAACGGCATCAAGGTGCACTACGAGACCCTCACGCAGACCACCCGCCTGGAGGAGTGCCTCAACCCTGGCTACCCGTGCCCCCTCGTGCCTCAGTGCTACGAATCGAAGTGCCTGCAGAAGTCCATCTACCACCGCTTCCTCGTCTACGACCCCTACGACCAGTACTTCCCCTTCGCCGTGGAGACCTTCAAGCTGCCCGCCAGCTGCGCCTGCCTCCTCGGTGCCTCCACCCTCGATCACTAACAACAATACTGACAACAACAACAACAACAACAACAAGTAGCAAGAACAAGACAACTCTCAATGCCTCCAGAATCCGCCCATTGCTTTACGCCTGAAGTCTTCGTGCCCTTCAATCCCTAGTCCCTGAGACCCAAGTCCCGCCCCGGCGCAGCCTCGGCGACACGTGAAGAAAGCAGTTCTCTAGTCATCTCGGTGCTCAACACAACTTTGACTTCATTGTTCACCACGACATTACTACCTATTTATAATCAGGATGTCATTCTGACCCAATAAACAACAGCGCATCATCTCCTTTTTCCTTCTCTCCGGATCGGCGTGTCCCTTGCATGCTGACCTCTACCACTGCCAGTCCGCCTCAGCTTGCACAGCTCAGGATATCTGATGAAGGTCATGGCGCGATGACCGGGTTTCTTCCAACAAAGCCAGGAATTTTTCATCGAGCTACGTAGGTGATATGGCAAATAAAAAGCAAGAATCATTTCACTGCCTTGGGAATAAAACGAAGACAGCTTGTCCGTGAAACACTTAATACTGCAGGTTACGTTATTGTCAGTGCACGAGTACTAATCAATAATCACATTGCTTTGCACGTGAGGCAAACTTATGTGTCTATACTTGTCATAACTGAAGCACAACACTACATAATATGAACTTGAAATCCGGAAATGTCGCTCCAGAAAGACAAAAAAGAGAATAGAATAACAATAATAATAATAATAGTAATAATAATAATAAAAAAAAATAATATTAACAAGAAGAAGAAGAAGAAGAAGAAAGAAAGAAAGAAAGAAAGAAAGAAAGAAAGAAAAAAAAAGGACAACAACAACAGAAACCACGCTTTTTATAAGAAGAGCAAACAACAATAACAATAACGAGGGGGATTTCAAAACACGAAGTCTGCCTGGTATTACTCCCCTCCTCCTCCTCCTCCTCCTCCTCCTTCTCCTCCTCCTCCTCCTCCTCCTCCTCCTTTCACTGGACACCATATGACAAAGCAGCTGCCGCGATTCAACAAACAGAAACCATTGCCACCCACTCCTTTCATTCTTGTCTCTACTGAATAACGAATAAATAAAGTCACCGAGCTAGTATTCCCACTGATCTACTTAGAATAAATAAATGAATGAAAATATGGTGTTTGTTACTCATTTGAGGTGTAATTTACTATCTTCATGTAAGCACAATATTACTATAGACACTTATGAAGCCTCGGGTATTCGATCACTCCTCCATGTGAAATAGTTCCCTGCCTTTACTGTTATGTCTGAGTTAGGTTAGGTTACGTTAAGTTGGGTTGGTTTAAATTGGGTTTTGGTCGAGTTGGGGTGGGCTGGGGGTCAGGTTGGTGTAGGTGGTGGTGGTAGAAGGGGATGGGTTGGGTTGAGCGGTTCGCTTGGGGTGGTTGGTGGGGTGGGAGGGGATGGGTTGGGTTGGGTTTGGTGTGGGTGGTGGTGGTGGGAGGTGATGGGATGGGTTGGGTTGAGGGGTTAGGTTGGGTGTGGGTGATGATGGTGGAAGGGGATGGATTGGGTTGGGTTGGGTTGGGTTGGGTTGGGTTGAAGGGTTGGGTTTGGTGTGGGTGATGGTGGTGGAAGGGGATGGGTTGGGTTGGGTTGGGTTGGGTTGAGGGTTAGGTTGATGTGGGTGTGGTGGTGGAAGGGTTGGGTTGGGTTAGGTTGGGTTGGGTAGGGGGTTGGGTTTGGTGTGGGTGGTGGTGGTGGAAGGGGATGGGTTGAGGGGTTGGGTTGGTGTGGGTGGTGGTGGTGGAAGGGGATGGGTTGAGGGGTTGGGTTTGGTGTGGGTGGTGGTGGTGGAAGGGGATGGGTTGAGGGGTTAGGTTGGTGTGGGTGGTGGTGGTGGAAGGGGATGGGTTGAGGGTTGGGTTTGGTGTGGGTGGTGGTGGTGGAAGGGGATGGGTTGAGGGGTTAGGTTGGTGTGGGTGGTGGTGGTGGTGGTGGTAGGGAATGGGTTGGATTGGGTTGGGTAGGTCGAGTTGGCTAATGTTTACTTTTCATGGAGTAATGTTACTGGAAGGAATTTATTCTCGGTGAAATCAATTTTACTGTGTTGGGTATTTACTTCGTCGGAATTGACTGTGGTTGGAATTTATTCTGGTCGCAAATTACTTACGATGAAACTTACTCAAGTGGAATTTACTCTCGCAGAAATTTACTTTATGTGGAATTTCCGGGGAGTGGAAATTTTATTGAGACATTTTATTGTAAGTGGATTTTCAGGTAAATTTTTTTATTATTTATGAAATTTTCTCTTGGTGCAAATTACTTATGATTGAGCTTACATTACTAAGAAATGTCTTAATCAGTATAGCGAATGTCTGGCAAGGACGTGACAGCCAGGAGAGTGAAGTGAAGGCTTCTGCAAGGTGAGCACCATTGACATTATATACACGCCTGACGACCTTATAGGAGGTGACAATCAACAGTGGTGGAGGTCAGCATGCAAGGGACACGCCAATCCGAAGAGAAGGAAACAAGGAGGTGATGCGCTGTTGTTTATTGGGTCAGAATGACATCCTGATTATAAATAGGTAGTAATGTCGTGGTGAACAATGAAGTCAAAGTTGTGTTGAGCACCGAGATGACTAGAGAACTGCTTTCTTCACGTGTCGCCGAGGCTGCGCCGGGGCGGGACTTGGGTCTCAGGGACTAGGGATTGAAGGGCACGAAGACTTCAGGCGTAAAGCAATGGGCGGATTCTGGAGGCATTGAGAGTTGTCTTGTTCTTGCTACTTGTTGTTGTTGTTGTTGTTGTTGTCAGTATTGTTGTTAGTGATCGAGGGTGGAGGCGCCGAGGAGGCAGGCGCAGCTGGCGGGCAACGAAGGTCTCCACGGCGAAGGGAAGTACTGGTCGTAGGGGTCGTAGACGAGGAAGCGGTGGTAGATGGACTTCTGCAGGCACTTCGATTCGTAGCACTGAGGCACGAGGGGGCACGGGTAGCCAGGGTTGAGGCACTCCTCCAGGCGGGTGGTCTGCGTGAGGGTCTCGTAGTGTACCTTGATGCCGTTCACAATGATGCGCCACTTGCCCTCTGTGTTGATGGCACGCAGCGGCCTGACGTAGGCGGTCTCCGAGGGGCAGAGGTAGGTCTCCTCCGTCTGATAGCTGGGCAGGTCGACGGACAGCTCAGTGTTGAGGTCAGCAACGTCGGCGTACAGGGTGAGCAGCTTGTCCGCGTTTTGCTCCGCTGCTGCCTGGATCTCGTAGGTGGGGTAGTCCCTGTCCTCGAGGCACCACGGCTTGCTGGAGGTGGCGGCGCAGGCGGGCTGGTCGGAGCCGTAGGATGGGGCTGGGGCGGGGCCGTGGGGGTGGGCGCCATATGCTGGGGTGGTGGGCGCGTAGGTTGGGCGAGGCCTGTAAGTGGGGCGAGTGGGGTGGTGGCCGTAGGTGGGCTGCGGGGTACTGAAGGGGTGGGGGACAGGATGGCGCACAGCGGGGCCGGGAGAGTGCCTGACAGGATGCCGCTGCACGTGGACGGCTGGTGCTGGTGCCCGATGGACGGCCGGTGCCTGGGACGCATGTATGACGGGCACACGCTGTACATGAACAGATGTTGCTGGTGGATGGCTGACGTGGGGGTGGTCCGCCAGGGTGATGGCTAGCGCCGTCAGTGCCACCTGTGGGAGGCGGCAGGAGGTGAGGTTTGTGTTACCTGGATAACCATCACTTGTTGGTGTGTCAGTGTGTCGGTGTGTCTCTCTGCCGGTTACCTGGGTCCTCCTTGAAAGCTTCCCGTCTAATTCTATTCACTTGTTTTGGTGTTTATTTCTCACCTATCTTCTAATTTACCTGTTTGACCATCTTGTTGTTACCTGTCTCGTTATGCCTGTCTGTCCATCGGTTTGTCTGACCAACTGCTCATTGTTTTTTATCTGACTTCATGAAGGCTGTCTTCCTGTCTACCTGTGTATCTGTCCAACGTGCTGGACACTGGACGGAGGTCCACTCACACTCACACTCACCAGAAGCCTCGCTGCCATCGCTCAGGTGTTGCAGAGGAGGATTCCAGAGAAGTGTGTCTTTTCCCCGCGCCACACACCTTTATATACCGCGGTGCCGCCCTCCTTCCAAAAATAGCAACCGAGCGGCGCAGGAAGGAGCGCTGCTTGCAGGAGGAGGGAGCAGCGCGGCGCGGCGCCGAGACACGTGTCCCTCGGCGTGCGGAAGGGGGGCGTGGGTGATTTGGGGGATACCGGTGCAGGGAGGAAAGGAAGGAGGGAGAGGGGAAGGGTTGTGATTTGCGGATCAACCCACAAATCATCGGTCATAGCGAGCCATCCATCTTGATTGAGGAGACACCAGGCGCAGTGACAGCCTCGGGGTGGGGGAGTGTTCCTGGTGGTAGTGGTGGTGGTAGTGGTGATGTCATAAATTATTGTCACAGTTGTGGTTAATGATACTGCTAGATGCTGATGTTGTCTCATGGCTTACTCTGACGGTGCTAGACATATGCACACGTTGAGGATACACTACAGATAGAAAGACTGAGGTAGGTAGAGACGCAGGTATTAACACTTGGCCTCTAAAAAGACTCGGTGTATTGCAGTCGTCAAGTGTCACGTGATGAATGTTGCTTTGGTGGCTTTTAGATGCATTCCACATTCGTACACAGGAGAGATGTTTATGTTGATCTCTTCCATGTCCTGTTTTATTGAACTTTATTGTGTTTGTATAGTCATTGGTAAGGAGAAGTAGTGGCTGCAATACTAGTAAGAGAAGAAGAAAAGATAGAGAAGAAAAGAAGAAAAGCAACGGCAACAACAACAAAAGACGGAGGAGAAGGAAAATAAAGAACATAACAAGAAAACGAGAAAACAGTAACGAAAAGAAATAACAAGTGGAAAAAGGAAACCAGGAGAAAGAAAAGAAAAGAAAAACAATGAAGTGTAAAAAAGAGGAAAAATCAGAGAGAACACCAAGAAGAAGAAGAAGAAGAAGAAGAAGAAGAAGAAGAAGAAGAAGAAGAAGAAGAAGAAGATAGAGTCAGCATTTGGATCTGGCGTTGCAGTTGAGGCGAATCTAAAACTAAGAGGGTCGGAGGATTTGGATTTGGAAAGCAATGGCAAGGAAGAGGAAAGTAAGAAGCACTTCGCTTACATTTAACTTTCCTTCCACTCCCTTTGTGTTTCCTTCCTCCTCCTCCTCCTCCTCCTCCTCCTCCTCCTCCTCCTCCTCCTCCTCCTCCTCCTCCTCCTCCTCCTGATAACTGCGTCACCTCGTCCATGGCAGGTGTGGCTGAAGAGAATGTAAGAAATTTGTTTTTTCTTTGACAGTAGTGCTATGCAGAAACCGAGACTAGAGAAAGAGAGAGAGAGAGAGAGAGAGAGAGAGAGAGAGAGAGAGAGAGAGAGAGAGAGAGAGAGAGAGAGAGAGAGAGAGAGAGAGAGAGAGAGAGAGAGAGAGAGAGAGAGAGAGAGAGAGAGAGAGAGAGAGAGAGAGAGAGAGAGCATCTGCCTTAAGTGTCTAAATCCTTGACGTAATTTTAACTTTCGTCCTCTCTCGGCATTTTCACATTCACTTCAAAAATGGTTTAGGAAGTTTGAAATTCTAGGCATTGACCTGATTTGTATTAATTTCCTTCTTTCTTCTTCTTCTTGTGTGTGTGTGTGTGTGTGTGTGTGTGTGTGTGTGTGTGTGTGTGTGTGTGTGTGTGTGTGTGTGTGTTTCACTGTTTGATCTGCTGCAGTCTCTGACGAGACAGCCAGACGTTACCCTACGGAACGAGCTCAGAGCTCATTATTTCCGATCTTCCCATACACACACCGGGACAACAAGGTCACAACTTCTCGATTTACATCCCGTACCTACTCACTGCTAGGTGAACAGGGGCTACACGTGAAAGGAGACACCCAAATATCCTCCACCCGGCCGGGGAATCGAACCCCGGTCCTCTGGCTTGTGAAGCCAGCGCTCTAACCACTGAGCTTGTGTGTGTGTGTGTGTGTGTGTGTGTGTGTGTGTGTGTGTGTGTGTGTGTGTGTGTGTGTGTGTGTGTGTGTGTGTGTGTGTGTGTGTGTGTGTGTGTGTGTGTGTGTGTGTGTGTGTGTGTGTGTGTGTGTGTGTGTGTGTGTGTGTGTGTGTGTGTGTGTGTGTGTGTGTGTGTGTGTACCATGAATTTTTACAAATCACTGCAACTCTTAGGTTTAATCTCATAATAAAACCTCTTTTCCTAAACCTCTTGAAAGAAAATTCTTGCAGTGAATTCCATTGTGTTATCTCGTGGCATGAAGGTGAGTGCTTTTATCATGAATGGAATGAACTCAGTAATGATTTTGTTAGTGCTGAGTCAATAGGGAGCTTTAAAAGAAGATCAGACATTTTTTTTTTTTTTTGGATAGGGATGATAGATGGAAGTACGTAGCTTTGTTCATACAGGGACTACCACGTGTAGGCCGGACAACCTCCTGCAGCTTCCCTCATTGCATTATGTTCTTATTTTGTATACTGGAGATCTTCCACTAGCTGAGGTGCTGGTCTCAATCACTCTTTTGTCTAGTACACTCGCCTGGTTCTTCATATCAGGTCAGCCAACATGTACTTAGTTCTTCTGAGCCAGTAGATGAAGAAAGGGTGTAATATTAGATCTAAGGGCAAAGTGCAATCCCACGCCAGCATCCCTTGTGTCCTGGTAAGGTCACAACCTCCTAAAACAAAAACTGTCAAATGACGGCAAACGCAGCGCCTTGTTTTAACCCAATCAATCAGCTTTCTAATGCTCTCCCACTGCAGTGCGCAGCCACACGACGTGCTACTACTGTGAGGTCAAGTGGAAAGCAAATAAACAATTCCTGGTTCCAAAAAAAGAGGCGGTGAATTGGAGAACAAACTTGACAAGAATGTATGAAGCACTTGAACGTCATAAAACATGATGAAGAGTAACACAGAATGGAGAAAGAGAAAAAAAAAAAGAAAGAAAACTAAGGGAAAAGAGAAGGAAACTGAGTAAATGAAAAGAGAATCCAGAAACCAGTTTGCTTTCTAACTCAGAATCTATAACAATACTTAGTAAGAATAAAGTGTAGCAAAAAACGCTCATACAGGCAAGGACTTCAACCCAATCTTAAAGACACAGAAAGACAAAATAATCCAGGAACCAATTTAGTTTCCAAGGTTGATGTATCTAATCTTCCCACCTGCAGGAGGAGCCAAGGCGGCGCTGACGGAGGAATGCGGGGAAAAAATAAGAAAAACACACAATAATGGGAAGGCGAGGGCGATCGTCAGTCGTAGCGCAGTGAAAGGGGAATATCAATGTTTAGGTAATGAGGCAGAATGGCGAGCACGATCTTGAGGCGCCCTTCAGTCACGCGATGGTGTCTGGCGCAGAGACGCAGAGGCGCAGAGGAGCAAGGCAACACCAAGGCTTTCCCGACATTAAGTAGAGCAAGAAATGGCAGAAACACTTGAAGGGAAAGGTTTTATCATACACATCTGTTTCAACCTCGATTTGATGTGTGTGTGTGTGTGTGTGTGTGTGTGTGTAGATCTCTCTCTCTCTCTCTCTCTCTCTCTCTCTCTCTCTCTCTCTCTCTCTCTCTCTCTCTCTCTCTCTCTCTCTCTCTCTCTCTCTCTCTCTCTCTCTCTCTCTCTCTCTCTCTCTCTCTCTCTCTCTCTCTCTCTCTCTCTCTCTCTCTCTCTCTCTCTCTCTCTCTCTCTCTCTCTCTAATTTGTGACAATATTATCTGTTTCAGGTTTAATGTACATTTTAAACACAATTTTTATCTTTAAAGAAATGGAAAATAATAGTATATAGTTTTTTTTAGTAAAGTTTTATGTTTAATACAATCATTATTACTTTCTTAACATCGCATTTTTTTTGTAGGAAAAATACTCTTCATAAACAGATAAGTAGTGTGTAATTGTGTGATGACGCACCGAGATGACTAGAGAACTGCTTTCTTCACGTGACGCCGCACCGGGCCAGGGGCGGGGCGTGTGTGGATTCACGTACACCCTTTAGGTTACGGGGAGGTCAGTAGAGAGGTCAGGTTGGCAGTGAGAGTTGTGTTGTTGTTGTTGTTGCTTTTGTTGATGTTAGTGATCGAGAGTGGAGGCGCCGAGGAGGCAGGCGCAGCTGGCGGGCAGCTTGAAAGTCTCCACGGCGAATGGGAAGTACTGATCGTAGGGGTCGTAGACGAGGAAGCGGTGGTAGATGGACTTTTGCAGGCACTTCGATTCGTAGCACTGAGGCACGAGGGGGCAGGCGTCGCCGGCCGTGAGACACTCCTCTACGCGAGTTGTCTGCGTGAGGGTCTCGTAGTGCACCTTGATGCCGTTCACGATGACGCGCCACTTGCCCTCCGTGTTGATGGCGCGCAGCGGCCTGACGTAGGCAGTCTCCGAGGGGCAGAGGTAGGTCTCCTCCTCGAGGGTCTTGGCTCTGTACACGGACAGCTCGGTGCTGAGGTCAGCCACGTCGGCGTACAGGGACAACAGCTTGTCGTAGTGCTCCTCAGCAGCGTGCTCGATCTCATAGGTCGGGTAGTCCTTGTCCTCGAGGCACCACGGCTTGGGGTTGCCCTTGGCACAGGCAGGGACCTCGGGCTTGTGTCCATAGGAGGGCTCGGGGTGGTACTGTGGGCGTGGGTGTGGGTATCGGGGCTCCGGGGCGTAGGGTGGCTTGGGCAAGTAGCGGGGCTTGGGATGGTACATGGGCTCCGCCTCGTAGGCTGGCTCTGGCGGGTAGTGTGACTTGCGAGTGTAGGGAGGTCGTGGGTGGTAGGAGGGGCGGGGAGGGTAAGGCGAGGGGTGGTAGGCGGGAGAGTGGCGGACGGAGGTGCCATGGGAGATGGCCGGGGCGCCGCCTAGACTGAAGCTGACGTGGGAGGTCTGATCGGCGAGTACCACCGCCAGGAGGGCCAGGGGGGCCTGCATGGGACACAAATGGGGATGAAGGCAGGTAGAAAAAACGGACTCAAGAATACCAGCCTGCGGCACTGCAGGCCTTCCAGGCCGTGAGTGTGAAGGATGGAGGTGGGAAGGTGGTGACGTGGAGAATAAAGCAAGGAGGAAACTGTTGGACGTTGCATCAGCTCGATGAGTGAAAAGGAAAGGTAATCGCATACAGCTAGATTGACTTGTATGACATGACATACAAATCCCATGTTAAAATTTTGAAATATACTGAATATAGATACGAATAAATAATTAAGTAAATAAAGGGAAAACCTTGAGTAAGAAAACCTCATTTATAAGCCAAACAGACTGTGGAATGAATTTTCACGCTCTCAGTCACCGTACCCAGAAAAAAAAAAAAAAAAGAGCATAAAATGAAATCGCAGTTGTAATAAACAAACTAATCATAACCGGTGCAAAGACACTCACGGAAACTAAAGAAAATGCATCAAGATGAGAAGAGAAAAAAAAAAAAAAAACTGATAGGAGAGCAAAAGTAAAGTGACAGGTACATCAATCGTTAATTACTACAGGTGTTGAGTCTCACCGCGAATTTGAGTGCCATCCTGCAGGTGTGGGGAGACTGTGCCCACATACCGCCTGCACCTCCCTTATATACTTGTCGTGAGCGCCCCGTGACCCCGCCCCCCCCGTAACCTACAGCGGGGGACGGGGCGGGGCGGGGCATTCAAGTGTGTAAGGGTGAAAGTTATGCGTTGTTCGTGTGTTGTTTTGGCCCTTGTGTTTCCTGGGTATTGTTATTGCTGTTGTGTTTGTCTCCTGTGTGTGTGTGTATGTGTGTGTGTGTGTGTGTGTGTGTGTGTGTGTGTGTGTGTGTGTGTGTGTGTGTGTGTGTGTGTGTGTGTGTGTGTGTGTGTGTGTGTGTGTGTAACAAGATAAGAACAGTGATTTCAAACATATGTGCTTTTAATGTACGTGCATGAAAGACGGTCACACACACACACACACACACACACACACACACACACACACACACACACACACACAATGATGATACACTAGAAAGCGAACCTGTTGTATTTTTCCCTTGCATAATACATCTTTACTGTGTGTGTGTGTGTGTGTGTGTGTGTGTGTGTGTGTGTGTGTGTGTGTGTGTGTGTGTGTGTGTGTCATTGAGTGCGGAAAATGCCTGTAATCTGAGGCGCCGTTTGGTTTGAAACACTAAAACACTTGCTCTTTCAAATTTCGGGGCCAAACTAGACCTTTCATTTCTCCCATTTTTGAAAATTTTCGCGACCTTGAGAGAGAGAGAGAGAGAGAGAGAGAGAGAGAGAGAGAGTGTGTGTGTGTGTGTGTATGTGCGTGTTTGTATTTATTGTTATGCTTGATTTCTTTGATTTGTTTGTTTAATCGGTGAAAGTTAATGATATGTTTTCTTATTCAAATTACTCTATCAATTTTCACAAGATCATTTACCATCAAGCACAAATAACACAATCTTAGTCACTTACAATCATAGTCATTTTCTCCACTTTACTTATCATTTACTTACTTTCGTCTTTTCTAAATAAGACGGAATCTCGGCCAAGGGCAACAAAAAAAAAAAAAAACTGTGATAAAAACAGGCCCACTGAGGTGCCAGTTCCCAGACATGTTGAAGGGGATGAGGTTAGAAAGGAACTCCCACAATGGTAAAGAGTCTTCA
>NC_059279.1:18534204-18541704 GCF_017591435.1 Portunus trituberculatus | reverse complement strand
GTATTCATAAACCGCTGGGCTGATCGTCAGGTTCACTTGAGTGGTGGGCCTTTCTTCGCCAGATTCCCTTACGTACAAAGCTGTTTTTTTCTCAGATGATGCAGAACTCTTGCTAAACCATCACTAAAAGCTTGAAGATACCGCATGATTCTGAGAACGAGTTCAAGGCTAGCGAGATGAAGCGTAGAAACGTTTAAGATACCGTCTTGTGAGTTGAGTCTCTGATGATAGGGTGGAGTGAAGGACCTTGGAGAGGTGAAGTAGGGAGGTTAAGAGGTGGAGGGAAGGAAAAGCAGTCAAGTTAGTGTAGATGAGTAGAGAGGTGAAGAAACTTTTCCGTGTTAGTTAAGAGAAATATCAGCTTATAATTATGTGAGGGTGGGGAAAGAAGGTTTATAGATGCAGTGAAAGAGGACATGCGTTAAGCTAAGTAAGCGCAGGTGACTGAGCGTGTCGGAGAAAGCTGATGTAATGTAGCGACTTTGAAATTGAAGCAACTGAAAGAAGAAAACAAAGAAGAAGAATCGCGTCAGGGTGGATGGCTGGTGGATTTAGTGAGCGTCGAGGCGGCAAGCACAAGTAGTGGGGAGCTTGAACGACTCAATAGCGAAGGGGAAGTGATGATCGGTAGGGTCGTACACAAGGAAACGATGGTACACTGACTTCTCCAGACACGAGGAGCCAATGCAGTCTGGCACCTTGGGACACGCACTCCCTGGGGTCAGACACACCTCCACCCTGGTCGTCTGCGTGAGTGTGTCCGTGTAGAGCTTGATGTTGTTGACGATCACCCTCCAGTGGCCGTTGGTGTTGACAACTCTGAGCGGCTGCACGTAGTTAGTGGAGGAGGGACACAGGTACGTCTCGTCCTGCAGGGTGTTGATGGGCCGGCTCAGGGACAGCTCGGTGTTGAGGTTGGACACGTCGGTGTACAGAGGAAGCAGAAGGTTGAAGAAGTGCTCCGCGGCGTGCTGGATCTCATGGGTGGGGTACTCGGCGTCCTCCAGGCACCAGGGACGGCTGGAGTTAGCGGCGCAGGCGGGGACCGATGGGGCTTCGATAGGTACATTGTGTTTTACGTACCCGTGTCTGTGTCCATAACCGTGACCTGCAGCGTAATGTCCGTGTCCATAGCCCCGGTGCACGTAGGCAGCGTGGCCATGTCCAGCCAGCACACCACGCTTCACCGGGGTGCCTTCCTGGGCCTCGCTGATGCTCCCCGCCGCCACGGCCACACACGCCGCCACCACCACCGCCATCGCCTGCTGGGGAGTGAGGGAAAAGACTGTGATGTATAGGAAGGTTGTGTGTTTACTGAGTAGGGATTGAATGATTAACTGATTCACTGACTGACTGACTGACTGACTGACTGGTTCATTGATTAACTGACTGATTCTTAAGCACCGTAACAACAGTATAATTTTTTTTTATACTAAGGACTTTTATCACCACCACCATAATCACCACCACCACCACCACCACTACTACTACTGCTACTACTACTACTACTACTACTACTACTACTACTACTACTACTACTACTACTACTACTACTACTACCACTACTACTACTACTACTACTACTACCACCCCCTACCAAAACCACCACCACCACCACAAGTCACGAACTCACCGCAAACCTAGACCCCATTGCTATCATATTCCACTACTGACGGCGACGCTGTAGAAGGACTAACTGTGCTTCTGTCCTCGTCCTGTAAAGCCTTTTATACTGCAGCTGCGGAGGAGGAGGAGGAAGAGGAGGAGGAGGAGAAGGATACACCGACCCGTATTAGGGAAGAGTTCGATAATCGCGCATCATTATCCATCGAAATGCCATCCAACTACAAAATGCGCAATGAACGAATGTGCTTTTGTCTGACTTAAACGATCATTTTTATTCAGAATTCTTTGCTCCTTTACGTAATGGTGATGTAATGGTAAGAGGAGGAGGAGGAGGAGGAGGAGGAGGAGGAGGAGGAGGAGGAGGAGGGTGCATTTGTATAGAGGGAAAAGAGGGGAAGGACGAAAGAGAGAAGAGGGAAAAAGAGAGAAAGGGAGAGGGAAATATGAAAATTGATGTAATGACATGAAGGGAAAAAGGAGAGGGGAAAAATGATAATGTAGTGGAAATTAAGGATGATGTACAGTGTGTGTGTGTGTGTGTGTGTGTGTGTGTGTGTGTGTGTGTGTGTGTGTGTGTGTGTGTGTGTGTGTGACTGGAATGTGCTGTAGAGGACGTTCGTAAGAGAGAGAGAGAGAGAGAGAGAGAGAGAGAGAGAGAGAGAGAGAGAGAGAGAGAGAGAGAGAATTTAAATTTTCATATATTTTACTATCATTGTCACATTTCTTTCTTTTTTCTTTTTTTACGTTTTATTTCTTATTTAACCTTTTTATCATCTTTTTTGTCTTTTATTTATTTGCTTACCTGTAAATATATTTGCATTATATTTAGTTGCTTGTTTATTAATTTGTTTATTCATTCACTCATTTATATATTAGTTTATTCCAACATTCATTCTTACTCCACAGACACTCAATATTCACACACTCATTCGTGCTCAACATATGAATAAGCACACTTGATGAAAAAAAGCTTATTGAAAGAATCCATGACACTACTGTATATGTATTGATGTATATTTATTATACTATTGGTACAAGGGAAGTGCATACGCCTGGAATTAATGAGAGAGAGAGAGAGAGAGAGAGAGAGAGAGAGAGAGAGAGAGAGAGAGAGAGAGAGAGAGAGAGAGAGAGAGAGAGAGAACGTCTGCTACTCTAATATAGAAATAGGAAACATGGAAAGTTTTTAGAGTAGAATTTGAAAGTTACAGGAATTTCAAGATGTAAGAGTCTAAACAAAAGTGACGAGATTTTCAACAATTAGAAGGATAATTTCGGAAATTTAAGGGAAACTAAATTTTCTGAAATGTTACGAGATTTTCAAGAATCTGAGGAATTTCAAATGTTACACGATTTTCAAAAGCTACATCAATTTTGAGGTAACAAGAATTTCAAAGAGTTACTAAGAAATTTTAGAACAGTAACATGAATTTCAGGCCTTAAGTTTCAGAAAAAGAGACACATGAATTGTCTGATTTGGCTGAGGGAAGAAAGGAAACAGACAACTAAAAATATAAACAGTAGGGAGAGGGGGGGAAAGTTGCTGTACATTTAAAGAGCATTGCAATATATGAGTGTTCCGAGGTGCCTTACGGGCTAATTAGATTAAATAGCATGGTCATTTTCTCCTTGAGGTGTTGGATGTTCTTATTTTTGCTCCGAGATGATGAGAACTGCTTTCTTCACGTACCACAACACCGCCAGGGGCTGACTGACTCACTGACTGACTGGTGACTGACTGTAAGGCTCCGCGAGGACGAGATCAAGAAAAAGGGAGACTAGGAGTAGAGGGAAATGCACGAAGAATGGAGGAAAGTCTAGGATAAGTGAAGGGAAATTAAAACACTGTACGTAAAGGTAAGAGGCACGAAGGGCTAGGAGGGAGGGATAAAAGAAAGGAGAGAAAGGATGTGGTGGTAAGGAAGCGAGAGTTTTAGGGGTACAAAGGCTGGCCTTAGTACCGTTTGTCTTGTGTGCTAAGCTACAGGAGAGGTTGGCATAAATTAGCTACTAACTACATGGTTTGTCCGAGGGTTAGTGAGGTGTTTCAACTGTCATGTCTTGGAGTTAGTGATCGAGGGTGGAGGCGCCAAGGAGGCAGGCGCAGCTGGCTGGCAGCTTGAAGGTTTCCACGGCGAAGGGGAAGTACTGGTCGTAGGGGTCGTAGACGAGGAAGCGGTGGTAGATGGACTTCTGCAGGCAGGAAGACTCGTAGCACTCCGGCACGAGGGGGCAGGCGTCGCCGGCGGTGAGGCATTCCTCCACGCGGGTGGTCTGCGTCAGGGTCTCGTAATGCACGTCCACATTGTTCACGATGACGCGCCACTTGCCCTCCGTGTTGATGGCGCGCAGCGGCCTGACGTAGGCGGTGGCGGAGGGGCAGAGGTAGGTCTCCTCGTCCAGGGTCTTGGGCCGCTCCACGGACAGCTCGGTGCTGAGGTCAGCCACGTCGGCGTACAGGGACAGCAGCTTCTCGTAGTGGTACTCGGCGGCGTGCTTGATCTCGTACAGTGGGTACTCGGCGTCCTCGAGGCACCACGGCTTGGTGGTGTTAGCGGCGCAGGCGGGCTCGGCTGGCTCGTGGTGGCCGTAGGCTGGCTGTGGGTGATGTGGGTGGTGGTAAGCGGGTGGGTGGCGCACGCCGTAAGTTGAGGACCTGACGTTCCTCACGCCCACGTCGGGAGTTCCATCAGCCAGCACGGCGGCCAGCACCACCAACGACACCTGGAAAGCAGAGAAGCGTCATCATCTATCAGAGCAGACTCTCCCGCTGCCACAGGCGCTGCACCACTGCACCGCTGCACCGCTGTACCGCCACACTGGACACAGAACACCCACCAGGAGTCTGAGGAACATGGTTCTGCTTCGGGACACTCGCTGGAACTGTCAAGACGCCTCCGCCGACACACTTATATAGCGACCCTGCCTTCCCGCCGCAGCGCCGTCTTCAGGAGGGCCGAGAGGGGCGTGTTGCAAGCCCAGGGATGGTCAGAGCCGCGCCTCAACCCGCTAATTGCCGAATGGGACTGTTACGAGGGAGGTGTTGGTTTAGCGAGGTCTCAAGGCCCTTGTGGTGCGCGGCTGCGGCGAGCTAACCAGAGGGACGGCAAGCGAGCGATTAGTCCATCAATACCTGGCGTGATTGTGACACGAGTGACCTGAAGAGGGGCACACATCGCCAGGCGGCGCACCACACAAGCAAGCTACTCCTGCCGCAGTGTTGCAGTGCAGGGTAGGAGGACAGGACGTGACACACCTCTCCATGAAATGCCTGTCACTGTCTACCTCATTTTATTTTCTATGAGAATTTTTTTCAAATAAGTGTTAGAAATAAAAGAAAAGGCAAGATAAATATGTACGTTAAGGATGCGAGAGTAAAGCGAAATGTTGAATCACATAACTTTATTTTCGTCTTTTACTTTTTGTATTTTTGTTTGCTTGCTTTTATTTCTTTACTTTTTGCTGCATGGTCAATTGTTTCGTACAGTTTTACTAATTTTCTTTAATTTACAACCATACGCTTCTTTTGTCTATATTCTGTTTCTGTTTACCTTTCATTTACTTTTCATGACTTCATATAAACATACACACAACGGAACACATATATACAGACATACAAACGTACACACTACAGAGCACATGCATACAGACAAACTAAGATAGGGAGGCTGAAAAAAAATTGAAATAAACATAAATACAGAGGTGGTACACACGTAGAAAGGTATAATAGATAAAGAAATGTACTGGGAAGAAAAGAAAACAAGAACAAATACATAGAAGAATAGATAAATGGATACACACACACACACACACACACACACACACACACACACACACACACACACACACACACACACACACACACACACACACACACACACACAAGAGAATGAGTGAATAAACTGACGAAAGACAAATTAAAAAGCTCAAGAAAACAAGTAATGAATGAAAGAAAAAATAGGAATAACTAAAATTTCTTCCCAGCATTCCTTCTCATCATCATCATCATCATCATCATCATCATCATCATCATCATCATCATCAGTATCTCAGGTCGGCAGAATCAATACCGTCCTCTGCTCGGGTGTGGTGCAATACTAATTAACTTAACCTGAATTCAGTTGTCTATGCACACACACACACACACACACACTGACTAGGATGGGTGTGTATGTGTGTGTGTGTGTGTGTGTGTGTGTGTGTGTGTGTGTGTGTGTTGGGAGGGGAGTATTTGTGTGTGTAAGAGAGAGAGAGAGAGAGAGAGAGAGAGAGAGAGGAGAGAGAGAGGGAGGGGAAGAGCTCAGGGTTACGCCATTAAATTCTGGAAAGACGCTGCAGGTGAAGTAATTAAGAGTGAAGTAGACAGGTAGACAGGTAGAGGGGAGAATTTCACCTGTAGGGACAGAAACCGCATTAATTATAGGTAAAAGTATTCCTCCTCCTCCTCCTCCTCCTCCTCCTCCTCCTCCTCCTCCTCCTCCTCCTCCTCCTCCTCCTCCTCCTCCTCCTCCTCCTCCTCCTCCTCCTCCTCCTCCTCCTCCTCCTCCTCCTAGTCCTCCTCCCCAGGGTCTGTTGTTGCTTCCTCTTTCCTTTGTATTCCTTTGTCCTCCTCCTCCTCCTCCTCCTCCTCCTCCTCCTCCTCCTCCTCCTCCTCCTCCTCCTCCTCCTCCTCCTCCTCCTTAGTTAACTTCATTTTGTGTCAGTAAAGTCTTTATTTTATTCAGTTTTTTCCTGTTCTTATATTATTTTTTTGCTTTATTTTCTTATATCTTTCTCTCTTTATTATTTTCTCCTTCTTTCGTTATTCCTTCTAATTTCTTCTGTCATGTTGTTCTTGTTCTTGTTCTTCATGACCACTGAACAATTGCTATTCATCCTCACACCGCCACCACCACCACCACCACCACCACCACTACCCCTGCCACCACTGTCTCCATCACCTCCCACACACCACCCACGTGACCTGACCACCTCCATCACCGCCTCCGTCAGTAGTGTGGGAAGTTGGCCTAGTCCCTCTCGCGGCGCCCTTTGGCTGCACTGAGGAGGGTCGCGTCCTTGTTGCAAAGTTGTTATTGATGCTGCGGGAGCCGTGGACAAGTTGTAATGGACAGATAATGGAGGGAAGAGCCGATAAAGAGAGAGAGAGAGAGAGAGAGAGAGAGAGAGAGAGAGATTGACAGACATATGTGGTCAGATAGAAAGACAAACAGAAATACAAGGAGACAGACAAAAACAAATAAATCTTTAAGTATTCATTTACTTATTCACTACAAATAATTATCATGAAAAATATATTATTACATCTGCATATATCAATAATCAATAGACGAGATGACTAGAGAACTGCTTTCTTCACGTATCGCTTGTAAGCTCGCAGGGGCGGCTCTGCCTGGAGTGGTGCACTCACACACACACACACACACACACACACACACACACACACACACACACACACACACACACACACACACACACACCTTCCAGCACTCAGTGTGGACAGGTCATGCTGGTAGAGGAAGGTGTGTGAGCGTTGCTGTTGCTTTTGTTGTCGTCGTCGTTGTTGTTGTTAGTGGTCCAGGGTGGAGGCGCCAAGGAGGCAGGCGCAGCTGGCGGGCAGCTTGAAGGTCTCCACGTTGAAGGGGAAATACTGGTCGTAGGGGTCGTAGACGAGGAAGCGGTGGTAGATGGACTTCTGCAGGCAGGAAGACTCGTGGCACTCCGGCACGAGGGGGCAGGCGTCGCCGGCGGTGAGGCATTCCTCCACGCGGGTGGTCTGCGTCAAGGTCTTGTAGTGTGACTCAACGTTGTTCACGATGACGCGCCACTTGCCATCCGTGTTGATGGCGCGCAGCGGCCTGACGTAGGCGGTGA
>NC_059279.1:18521704-18524204 GCF_017591435.1 Portunus trituberculatus | reverse complement strand
GGAAAAATTATATTATTCTTTATTTGTTTATCAAGCAAGGATGACTAGAGAACTGCTTTCTTTACGTACCACCGACTCTCTCTCTCTCTCTCTCTCTCTCTCTCTCTCTCTCTCTCTCTCTCTCTCTCTCTCTCTCTCTCTCTCTCTCTCTCTCTGTGAGTTTCGTGTTTACATTGTAAGTTTACATGTTTTTTTTAATTTCTTAGTTTACATTTTATTTTTACTCTACAAAATGGTAAGGAGTTAGTTTCACTTACTTATACTATTTACTATTAGTCAAAAATAATCAAATTCTTCCTTAATACTAATCGACGAACTAGACAAACTATTTAAACCTTATTGTACTGCTTAAATGTATCTTATTTATCTTATACTCTTACTTATTGGGTATTTGGTGATAATATTTTTCTATTCTTTTTCAGTATTAGGGAGAAAGGCCAAGGGGAATATAGGGGAAAAAGAGAGGAAAATGGACTATAAAAGAGAAAATAATGTTTAGTTATAATTTTTACCTTGATTTTTGGGGAGGATTAGACAATTTTATTTGGATTAGAAAGGGTCAATGGAGGTCAAAAGATTAATGGCCAGTCTTCACTATTGTAATCCCAACTTATGTTTCTGAAGCTTTATGAAATCACCAAATAGTAACCACAATGAGTATGAAAACGCGTCGTGCTACTGAAGAGATTAAAAGAATAAAGAAACGAAGAGAAGATCCGAGAGAAAAAAGGTCAATGTTGCGTCACTTTCCTTGCATGTACGTGGCCATTAGTGATTCCCTCTTGTGTAAGCTTTCCCAGTGAGGTTAATTTGTTAGCGTCAGGTGTGTGTGTTAAGTCCTTCAGTACTGGAACGTATTTTTATCATGAATTTGGGTGTGATTAGATGATTTTACTTACATTAGGAAGGGTCTATGGAGATCAGAAGATTAATGGTCGGTGTCTTCACTATTTTAATCCCTACGTAAGTTTCTAAAACTGTAGAAAATCGCCAAATAGTAAGCAGAATGAATATTAAAAGGCGTCATTGTACTCAAAGGGTTAATGGCGGGTGGGAATCTCACGAAGAAATCCTTTGTACAGGATATTTAGTGCTTTTTAACGTGGCATATACGGTTCACCTGTCTCTCTACCTGCGCGGTATTACTAAATCACTGCCTCATGCATGGCTCAGGTGTGAGGTTACCTGTCTCACACACCTGTCCCCTTTGATTAGGCTCAGGTGTTGTGATGGACAGGTAACACGTTTGTGCTTGTAGGTGCGGTGTGTTGCTGTGGTGGTGATGGTTGTTATTGGTCCAGGGTGGAGGCGCCGAGGAGGCAGGCGCAGCTGGAGGGCAGCTTGAAGGTCTCCACGGCGAAGGGGAAGTACTGGTCGTATGGGTCGTAGACGAGGAAGCGGTGGTAGATAGACTTCTGCAGGCACTTGGAGTCGTAGCAGTGGGGGACCTTCGGGCAGGGGTCGCCGGCAGTGAGGCAGTCCTCCACGCGGGCAGTCTGGGTGACCGTCTCGTAGTGAATATCCACGTTGTTCACCACCACGCGCCACTTGCCCTCAGTGTTCTTAGCGCGCAGTGGCTTGACGTAGGCGGTGACGGAGGGGCAGAGGTAGTTCTCCTCTTGAAGCTCCTCAGGTCCCTCCACGGACAGCTCGGTGTTGAGGTCGGCCACGTCAGCGTACAGGTGATTGAACTTATCCAAATGGTACCTAATGGCTTGCTTGATCTCAAACTTCGGGTACTCCTCGTCCTCAGTGCAGTAGGTGCCGTTTGTCACCTCTGCGCAGGCGGGGATCTCAGACTGCGAGTGGTAGACTGGCTTGGAGTCGTAGCTAGGGACGTAGGTATAGTGCGGGGATGCGGAGAGGCGATAGGAAGGGGCGTAGCTGTAAGGCGAGGCGTGAGCGAGGCTATAGTGCGGGGCCGCGGCGTGAGATGTAGCGAGGTGATAAGGCGGTGAAGGGCGTGGCGGGGAGGGGTGTTCCTTCTCGGGTCGTGAGTGTTTGGCGGGGCGCTCTGTTGTCTGCGGGCGTATGGGGCGGACGCGGGTGTAATGGGGGCACTGGCAGGGGTGGGGTGCGAAGAACTGGGGCTGTGGGTCGTGGCGGGGGTATCGGGGGGCTCTGTCACGTCTTGGGTGGGGTTCTTCGCGGGTGTGGCGTAGGTTGTGGTCTTCGGCGGCTTTCTAGGGGCATCTGGCGGCTCGTGGGCGGCGTGGCGGGCGTGCTGGCGGACCTTGTAGCTGACCGGCTGCTGTCCGCTGAACGAGATGGACACGTGACTCACGGACTCTGACGCGGCGACACCCACCAGCGCCACCACGACCTGAAGGAGGGTAGGGTATCTCTCTCTCTCTCTCTCTCTCTCTCTCTCTCTCTCTCTCTCTCTCTCTCTCTCTCTCTCTCTCTCTCTCTCTCTCTCTCTCTCTCTCTCTCTCTCTCTCTCTCTCTCTCTCTCTCTCTCTCTCTCTCTCTCTCTCTCTCTCTCTTTGTAACAAGCCGC
>NC_059279.1:18514204-18516704 GCF_017591435.1 Portunus trituberculatus | reverse complement strand
CATGACAACCCCTTCAGTGCCATGACGCGTTTCCATATTCATTCTGCTTACTATTTGGTGATTATATGCAGCCTCAGAAACTCATGTGGGGGATTAGAATAGTGAAGAGTGTGGCCATTACTCTTCTGGCCTCCATAGATCCTTCCTGATGTCAATAATATGGTCTAATCATACACAAATTTATAAGTAATAATGTGTTCCAGTATTGAAGGGGTTAACTCTCTCTCTCTCTCTCTCTCTCTCTCTCTCTCTCTCTCTCTCTCTCTCTCTCTCTCTCTCTCCCTGCCTGTGTTCCAATGGCTGGTTTATATTCAGTGTAGTATCGTGTCCTAGATCCTGTGGTGTCCTGTGGCGGTAAGGACACACTTGATCTTCCGGAACATGACGAAGAGCCTCCTCCTCCTCCTGCGTCGCTAGCAGGAAGGAATCTTGGTTAAATATGACATAAAACGCAAGAATGTTAGATGTAAAGCATATGAGTATTTTATAAAACATAGGAACGGTAGAAATAAGGGCGTAAAACCGTGAAATAATGTAAATATGTAAGTCAGTAAGTTTACTCAGAGCAGTTACTGTATAAAGTATGGCATGTATTCAGAAACGCTTTGCTCTCTCACCACGGCTGTTTTCAAAGAGCACAGATACCATTAGCCGGGTTATAAAAGGCACTTCTTCTATTAGTAACATGGAAATCTTGTTAATTTGTCACTAGAAACTCAAAAAACACTATTAAAAACTTTGCTTTTTGAATATAGCGGAGTTACTGCCAGAGGTGTTTCAGAAAATGACCGATTGACATAAGGAACACAAAGAAGTAAAGAAAGCTGTAAGGAAACTTCAGGTGTACAGAATATACCTGTCTGTGTTCTGTCCACCGATCTTGTTATTAATTATATCTGTTCTTTTACAGAGCCTTGTTGACTCGGCGCTGACAACTGGATTGGTGAGTGTTGCTTCATTCACCACCTCACTTAGACACCAATTTCTTGCTGTTTCTGTGATGGAGTTAAAGAGTAAATGGTTAATTTTGTCTTTTGTCTAAGCTACACAGCCATTTAAAAGACTCCGCCACGTGAGTCACTGTCTAAACATCGAGGAAAATATTTGTTTAGCAGCGACGTGGATAATTAGTAAAGCAGATATGAAGCATGACTTATCGTCCCATCTCGTCCGTCCGTGCCTGTCATGTAGTCAAGTCTCTACTAGAAGATCGTGGGTGGATAGACGACAGTATTTGTCCAGCCGTGAGGAGAATGATTATCAAGGCACGTAGGAAGCATGAATCACTATGTATGTCTCGCCGCTTCCTTTCCTTGCCTTCATGTCTCTGTCTAAAACATTGAAAGTGGCCACAGGAAGAAAAGAAATTACCCAGCAGTGAAAGGGATAAATTAAAGTACACATTTCAAGAAGCATAAATCACTTTGTTGCCCCGCTTTGTCTCACCTTCGCAGCCTTCACTATTATTGATGTCTCGCTGCTCGTGTGTCGCGCAGGTGAGCTCATTAGTCCCCGCCATGAGCCGCGTGTTGTGTGCCGCGCCACAACACAGGGCGGCGGTCCGGCCCTCGCCCCTCGTGACCACTTGCCCCTTCACCGCTGGGTCACGACGCGATGGTGCCTGAGACCCTTGTGAGAGGTAGATAGATAGATAGATAGATAGATAGGTAAATACGTAGATTGGTAGATAGATAGATAGATAGTGAATACGTAGAGAGGTGGATAAATATACATAGATAGATAAGTAAATAGAAAATAGGTATATGAAAGAAAGATAAGCAGTAAATAGGTGTAAAGGCAGATAGATAAAGATAAATACTCCTAAATAGAGAGATAGATAGGTGAATAAATAGATGAATAAATAGACATATAGAAATAGACAAACAAATGGATGGATGGATAAATAGATAGGACATTAAAAGATAAATTGACTGGTACATAAGCAGATAGAAAGTATATTTTTCCGTACTGATCACAAAATTTTAATGACGCAGTGCCCAATAACAATCCAACAGAGTCCCAGCTTCGTGCCGGTGTGTGTTTGTTCTGTGCCTTTATAAAAAAAAAAAAACAATGATACTTAGATGAAACCACGTGTAAATTTCCTGCAAATGCTCCGCGGCTGCCACATGCTCGTTCCCCTGCCGCTGATGACCTCGTTAGGGTAAGGCGGCCGTTTCATCCTTACCTGCACCACCCTCGCTTCAATCCCTAACACCCTCTTCCTTTCATGTACCTTTTTGCACTCTCCTCTAAACACTTCCTCACTTATTACCACCAAGACAAAGGAGAATGGCTAATGCTATACAGGAGATGAGAAATATTAATTATGAAGGGAGATTGAAACTTTTAACCCCTTGAGTACCATGAAGTGTTTCCATATTCATTCTGCTTACTATTTGGTGATTTTATACACCTTCAGAAACTTATGTAGGGGATTAGAATAGTGAAGAGTCTGGACAATACTCTTCTGATCCCCATAAGCCTTTCCTCAAGTAGA
>NC_059279.1:18489204-18506704 GCF_017591435.1 Portunus trituberculatus | reverse complement strand
GGAGAGATGTAGGAGTGAGGAGGCGAGAGTGAAATGTGGACTTAAATATACACACACTAATACTACTAAGCATCTGGACGCATTGGTTTG
This sequence comes from Portunus trituberculatus, assembly GCF_017591435.1. NCBI lineage: Eukaryota > Metazoa > Arthropoda > Malacostraca > Decapoda > Portunidae > Portunus > Portunus trituberculatus. The sequence goes on along the minus strand of NC_059279.1, from coordinate 18,506,614 downwards.
ATGCAAGAGGAATAGAAGAAGAAACTTAAGTGTACTCGCTACTACAACAGAGTATCTATTCGCACTGGTTTATGAGATAGGTAGAGGATTTGGGAATATGTTCGCTGCAGATGAAGAATGACCTTAACAGTATACACGTGCTATTACTAGAGAGTATATGAGATAACTAGATGAGAAGAGTGAACCTAATTGTACTCGTGGCATTACAACTGACTATCTACACGCACTGGTTTATGAGACAGCAAGAGGTGGAGAGTGAGACATGTTCATCGTATTGGAAGAGTGGCGAGAGAAAGATGCGAACTGCAGGATAACACTGGCACTACTGCAGGCTACACATAAGGCATTAGGTATTGCTTGAGGTGATACTTTGACAGAGGGCGTGTGTGGTGACTGCATTAAATACTACATCACGCAAAGGCGGAAAAAGAAAAGAAGAAAATGAAAAGATACCAAGACAAGGACGATCACGATATAGGAAAAGATGGGTAGAAAAGAAAGTGTATTAGTGTATTGTGGTGTATGAAGAGCAGTGTGAGGAGGCATAATAACTCGGAGATGAACGTGCGTGCTAGTGCGAGGGATGAACGTGATCTGGTGTGCACTGCTACGTTATGAAGGACATTTGTGAGGAAGTGTCTGAAGGCGTACTGATGCTGAGTGTTAAGTGTTTCTAAGGTCCGTATTCAAAAGTACTCTGCTCTCTCACCACGAGTATTTTCCAAGGCCACAGAGATGATTAGCGGGGTTTTCAAGAGTGTTTCTTTAATAAATAATATAAAATATTGTTAATCTGTCTCTAGAACAGTAACAACACCTCAAAAACTCGTGTAAATTTATATAAAACCCTCTTGAAATAGTGAAGATGAAGCACAAAAGTGAGAATACAAGCCTAAGTACAAGATAAACTAATGTTGAGTGTTGCGAGAGTCTTTCCTAAGTGTTGATGGTGTTTCTAAGTACCAGAGAGAAACATGAACTAGAGTATATGTTCTACACTTATAAAGGATGTTATAAGTAATGTTAAGACAGTGCAACTTATCACACACAGACTCGTAAGGACATGGTCTAAGTACAATACGCGTTCTTAGGTTGAAACAGTGTGGTTTGCTCTTCTGTGTACATGTGTTAGTGGTCGAGGGTGGAGGCGCCGAGGAGGCAGGCGCAGCTGGCGGGGAGCTGGAAGGTCTCCACGGCGAAGGGGAAGTACTCATCACAAGGGTCGTACACTAAGAAGCGGTGGTAGATGAACTTTTGCAGGCACTTAGACTTGTAGCACTGAGGCACCAGCGGGCACTCGGCGTAACTCTGGCACTCCTCCACGCGGGTCGTCTGTGTCAGCACCTCGTAGTCCACCTGGGGAGAGAGAGAGAGAGAGGGGGAAAGGAAGGCGGGGTTGGGTATTAGTTTTAGACATTCGCGGTGGTCTAGTGGTCTGATCAGCAGTCTATAAAGAGAGGGTTCGTAACACAATCAACAGGACTATATTCTGAATCACCTGCGTCACACCTCCGCTTCTTTCAAACACCTTTACTTGAAGGGTGCTTTATTGTTAGAGTGATGGAATAATAAGATTTTTTCACTACTGATATGACAAACACCCTTAAGAATCCCGCTTATTATCTCTGTAACCTTAAAAAATGGTCTTGTTTGGTTGAAAGAGCAAAGCGTTTCAGAATATGAGCCTTAGGAACACCACGCAAAGTTGAACCTTACCTTTACGTTATTGACAATAGTCCTCCAGTAGCCCTCAGTATTAATAGCCCTCAGCGGCCGCACGTATGCAGTCTCGGAGGGGCACAAGTAAGTCTCCTCCGTCAGTGTCTTGGGTCTGTTCACTGAGTTACCGGTGTACAAGTCAGCCAGATCAGCGTAGAGAGTGAGAAGGTGGTGCTTGAAGTAATGCAGCGCCTCCTCCATCTCCTTCAGTGGGTACTCGTAGTCATACAGGCACCAGGGCTTCGTGGTGTTGTAGGAGCAGGTCGGGACTTGGTCATACCCGTAGCACTTGAACTCGTAGCCAGGCTTTGCTGTGGGAGGGTGATAGGCGTGTGGGTAACCAGGCGCGGCAGTGGGGGTAGGCTGCAGGTGTGACGGCGTGATAGGCTGGTGTTACAGCTTTGTAGGCGTGTGTTACGTGGTGGTATGGTGGTGTTGCGGGGTGGTAGGCGGGGGCTGGGGTGGAGTGGTGGAAGGGTGCTGGGGTGGGGGCGTAGGTGGTGGGGTGGTAGGCAGGGATGGAGTGGTGTGGCGTGCCGTGATGGGACACATAGGCAGGGTCGGATTTGGCGTCAGCTTCTCCCCTCACCACACCTGCAGCCACGGCCAACACCTGTGGATGAAAGACAGCAGCAGCAGCGTTAACTCTTTCAGTACTGGGACGCCATTTTACTGAGTTTTGGATGTGATTAGTCGATTTTATTTACATTAGGAATTGTCTATGGAGGTCAGAAGATTACAGGCCAGTCTTCGCTATTTTAATCTCCCATATAAGTTTCTGAGGCAGTATAAAATCACTAAATAGTAACCAGAATGAATATGAAAACCGTCATGCTACTGAAGGGTTAAGAGAAATTTCAATAAACGATAGTCAGAATTCAGTTTTCAACACCAACAGCAGCAGCAGCGTGGAGTTAAATGGTGGAATGCGATCGTAAGAAATCGGTTCTCGAATGGTGTTGGATGAGTAGATTATTGTAGGCTTTCAAGGACGTTACATGATTTTAGTGACAAGGATTTCCCGCCATCGATATAAAAACACATGAAAATCTTACCAGTAATTGCCGTGGCCGTTGAAAATTACCCAACTGAGAGAGAGAGAGAGAGAGAGAGAGAGAGAGAGAGAGAGAGGCTTAAAATATGAGTTTCAGTAATCATTAGCATTAAATCACCAGAGGGCTTTAAAAGATTAGATAAATAGATAACTACCTTTATGCAGGGATTGCCATGTACAGTACGTATACAGTAACGCCTTCACCAAGCTTCCTATTGTTGTCACGTCACGCACTGAGTTAACCCCTTTAGTACTGGGACGCATTCTTACTATGTTTTTGGATATGATTAGACGATTTTATTTACATTAGGAAGAGTTTACTGATTAATTACCAGAATCTTCACTGTTTTAATCCCCACATAAGTTTCTGAAGCTGTATAAAATCATCAAATAGTAAGCAAAATGAGTATGAAAACCCGTCATGCTACTGAAAGGGTTAAGGTGACGGTGCGGAGAGCGACGCTGGAGGAGAAGGGCGTGGCAGGAAAAGACTCAACAGGTCGCGGGTTTTGAGGCTCGCGAAAGTGTCATTATCAACTTTCCTCGGTGAAATGATGGTGAAGGTGATGCAAGGTGAGGGAAAATGACAAAATACCCGATCGTTAGTGAGGGCGGAGGTCAAGGCGTGGTGGTGGTGATGGTGGTGGTGATGGTGGTGGAGGTCCTAAGCTAACGGTTTAATGACATAAAGGAAACTGATGCGATTTTCAGCCTCATTGCGTCATCTGAACAACTCGAGGGAGGAAGTGACGGCGTGCTTGTGGTAAAATTGATTCTTTCTTTCTTTCTTTCTTTTCTTTCCTTTTTTTATCCTTTTATTTATTTTTCTTGATTTGTTGTCTTGTTTTCTTTTTCTTTCTGTATATTTATTTTTTTTACTTCTATGTCTATTTATCTACCTGTCTATTTACTTTTCTCTCTTTCTTTCTATTCTTGTTCTTCTTCCTGTTCTTTTCTCGTCGTCCTTGTCTCTTTTTAGTCATTATTTTGCGTTTTCTTTCTTTTTTAATCATTTTTCGTTTTGCTTTCGTTACCTTTTGATTTCGTTACGTCATTTACATTTCCCTTTCACTAATTCATCTTTTTTTTCACGTATTTCCTTTCATCCAGCCTTTCGTTTTCGTTGCAACTTTCTCTATTAACCCGTTCACTTCACATGCACCCATCACTAGTACATTTTCTACTCCCCTCATTATCTCTCGCCTTCATTGCACCATTGATATCTCTCTCACGGCGGCGGCGGTAGTAATGATAAGCAGGTGGTGCACGGGAGTCCCTCAGGTGTGTATGCTCAGGTGTGCTCTATTAGTGAGTGAAGGTATTTCCGGTTGCATTGCCTCGTTAACCTTTGCTTGTCTTCTTGTGATGGAGGTGGTGGTGGTGGTGGTGGTAGTACTACGGTGGTGGTGGGAATTGGTATCATGTTATATTACTTCTCGAGTATTACAAACGATAAATGAATGAAAAAGTTAATTGTTAGGTAACTGGTACATACATACATACATACATACATACATACATATATACATGCATGCCTATAAAGAGGTGGATGGACGGATAAGAAGATATATAAAGAAGGATATTGATGGATGTAAAACTACACCTACATACACATACATACATACATACATGCATACATACATACAAAATACAAATATGAATAAATAAACAAATTATTCCATAGACAGATGAAGTTATAAGAAAGAATATATTGTCACTTTTATCTACAATTATTCACGTTATGAAGAATGTTGACAGTTCTTGGATAAATATTTCACCACGTGGCGCACCATTCACTTTGGTTGAATTTGACCCGTGCTCTGAAACACTTCTGACTGTACCTCCACTATTTTCAAAAGGCTCTAGTTGAAGCTTCATTGATTTTTACACGTGTTTCTGTGATTCTAGAGACAGATTAACAGGATTTCTACTCTACTGAATGGCGAAACGCTCTTGAGAACCCGACTGACGATCTCTGTGGCCTTTGATAGACAGTCGTGGTGGAGAGCAAAACGTTTCTGATACGGGCCTTTGTCCTGTTAGTGGTGCGAGTGACAGGAAATTAACTTCAACTTTCCTCCCTTTAATACGGAAATCAGGAAAGTAGCGGCTTTTCATCTCGATTTCCCGAACATTAGAAAATACAAAATAAAACAAAAAAGATCATGAAAAGTAGGGAAAAGAAGATGGCGATGTGATAAGGTGTTGTAAAGTGGCGAGGTGTGGCGCGGCAGGTGAACGAACTGTCAAGGTCATCCCGCCTCGCCTCACTCAACAATAAGTAAGGTGAACACAGGCAAGCACTCCTACACACACACACACACACACACACACACACACACACACACACACACACACACACACACACACACACACACACACACACACACACACACACACACACACACACACACATTTTTTTTTTCTCTCAGTCTGGGAATAAGTGATGCTTCCTCTAAAACCACACACACCTGCAGGTAACTGATGGCTGATTAACACACTCGCATACCTGAACGTCTGAAGACACTGTTCAAGTTTGTCTGGGGTTGCTCTCAGACTCTCCGTAACCTTTGCCCTTTGCAGTGTTCAGCGCATCACTCAACACATCCAACAATATCAAAGAAACTCCTATCACAACGTTGAAGAAGAATGCAGGTTTTAAAGGGATAGATGTTGTCTTAGAAAGAACATTTTCATCACAACGTTAAATAAATTAGTTTTGAAAGAGCAAATATAGTCCTTTATGAGTACATCAGTGTTTACATGAGTACATCAGTGTTTACATTGAGTACATCAGTGTTTACGGCTATTGCAAAGCTAACACGAATTACCAATATGTTTGCAGGGAAGGGAAAGAAAGCCTGTGTCGGGAGCAGTGAGCCTTTCTCTTACAGCTTTGTCGCCCTTGGTCAGAGCTCACTGTACAATACATTGAGGCACTACAAGCGTGCTTCATTGATGCGCTGCTGTGTCAACAGCAGCACATTGAGGCAGTACAAGCGTGCTTCATTGATTGGGCAGTGATAGGAGGCTGATTGACTGTGCCTCACGTTTGATATTGGTGGTGATGCACTGACTGATTGTATTACTTGTTAGAGGAGAATTCAATGACTGATTGACTGAATGACTGACTGATTAACTGATGGAGTAACTGACTGATTTAGTAACTGTCTGCCTGACTGCCTTGGCAACTGACTGAATGATTAGATATATATGAATTACTGAATGACTAACTGACTGACTTATTAGATGAATGAAATAATAAAAAAAAAGAATAAATTTAAAAATCCAATAACTCTAAAATTCTAAAATTTGAATAATAAAATCTACAAAAATAAGCGGCAAATACAGTAATAATCTCTCTCTCTCTCTCTCTCTCTCTCTCTAGTCTCGTATACACGCTCGCAGACCCCAAAGAGAGATAATTAGTGTTTGTGAAGTCTCCCCGCTCCTGATAACGCTGCAGAGGGCTGAGTCTCATTGCATTGTGTGTTTTTGCATCAAATTACGCGCCGCTCATTACCACTAACCTCTGGATTAATTTAGATATTTTTGTTGCGAAATTGGGACAAAGACGATGATGGTGATGAGGATGATGAGGAAGAAGAGGACGAGCAGGAGGGGAGGAAGAGGAGGAGAAGGGAGAAGTATACGAAAAAAAGGAGGAAAGGAGAAGAGAAGCAGGAAGGTGAAAATAAAAGAGAAGAAAAGGATATAATGAAGCTGTCAATAAGTGCACTACATGAGAGAGAGAGAGAGAGAGAGAGAGAGAGAGAGAGAGAGAGAGAGAGAGAGAGAGAGAGAGAGAGTATGCATTCAGTATCGCATGTTGATCTCAGAAATGACAATGGCAAAAGTCCTCCTCCTCCTCCTCCTCCTCCTCCTCCTCCTCCTCCTCCTCCTCCTCCTCCTCCTCCTCCTCCTCCTCCTCCTCCTCCTCCTCCTCCTCCTCCTCCTGCTCGACAATAAACAGCCGCGAGTGTATCATTGCACTACCCAGCGTACAGTGAATAGTGAAAGGTGAAAGTACAGTGATTATTAGTTCAAACGAGAGAGAGAGAGAGAGAGAGAGAGAGAGAGAGAGAGAGAGAGAGAGAGAGAGATAATTGAGCATCGACAGGTAAGCAATGAGATGCAGGTAGACTCATTAAGGTTGATGCTGTGGCGGTGTGGTGGTGTGGTGATGTGGTGAGAGATACAGGTTTGGGCAGGGAGTGGTGTAGTGATGTACTGTTGTAGTGTTGTGGTGTGGTGTTGTGGTGGAGGGTGGTTATGGGTAATCGTCGTGTATGACAAGGTACTCGTATAGTGACTGTAGATGAGCAGCCGCCACTTAACGGGAGAAGCAGCGCGACTAATAGGAGTAATGAATGCATGACTTGTGTAACCGCACTTATTAAATCTTTCACTCCTACATTATCTTTTACCACATAAACACCAACACTATTTTAAACACTAATTATTTTTAGTAATGTCTTTTTGATGCTCCTCTAGCCACAAAAAGTATTACATTGTTTGCCTGTTTCCTTTATTTCTTTTGGCTCCTTGCAAATAATACCTTTTTAAACACTGAATTCTATGTTGTGTTTTCTTAAATAGTCTAGTATCACCAAAGTTGATGAAATATTCCCCCTATTTTTATTATTTTTAGTTTCCATTTATTCAATTTGCCTCCTCTCGTCTCCTCGTCTCGTCTCCCGAGATGATAGAATCATTCTCTTATTATCTTTTTTTTTTTGTTTCCATATTATTAATAAGTTTCAACCACTGTATTTTCATTTTATTTCACTTCTTTCCCCTCTTACTCTTGACTCATTTTTTCCTCTTCCTCTTACTTCTGGACTGACTTTTAATAGCAACAAACTGTCACGCTGCTGCTCCTCCTGCCCCTTCTCCTCCTCCTCCTCCTCCTCCTCCTCCTCCTCCTCCTCCTCCTCCTCCTCCTCAACCACTACCTTTGCATCACTCCTTTGCAAACTCCTGACGCGGGGTACCACAGAAGCTTATACTCATTTTTGTGACCGCTTGTGTTTCGTCACCTCTCTGCCTCGGTGTGTGTGTGTGTGTGTGTGTGTGTGTGTGTGTGTGTGTGTGTGTGTGTGTGTGTGTGTGTGAGGTGATGTGGTAATGAAGTTAAAAGAGGATTTATTTTAACGAGTGTCTGTAATTTAAAGTGACCAGAGAGATGGACTGAGGGAGAGAAAGAGACAGTAATACAAGTGGAAGGTGAAGAGATGAGAGGAGAAGTGTGGGCTGCGCTGGTGGTTGTGGTGACGCAATGGTGAGGGCAGGGAAGCGCCAGGCGGGATTACACTTGCCTCGGGTGTTATTACAGGAGTCGTGACGGGAGGAGATAGGCAGTGTAAGGGCGGCGGGGAATTACTAGCGTTTCTACTGCGGGTAATAATTGTGAAAGGTGAATGGCGGTGACTGTCTGTTATTGGGAGTTGTTTTATGTGGGAGTGCTTTAGTTTAGTGATCGTTTCTGCTTCCCTAGACAGTAAGTGAAGAGTTAGATGGATAAATAATAGTGGAAAGTGAATAGCTGTGATTGTATGTCATTATAGGAGTTGTGTTGGACTTGTTTTATGAGCGAGTGCTTTAGTTTATGATTGTTTCTGCTTTCCTAGACAATAAGTGAAGCGTTAGATATATAGTTAGATAGGTAGATATATATGTATAGTTAGATATAATAAGTAGCTGAAAAGCGATATGTTATTTTTTTCTAATCTCTCTCTCTCTCTCTCTCTCTCTCTCTCTCTCTCTCTCTACGGATTTGGAAATAGGGACGGGGTAGTTTCAGCCTTTCACTGCCTGTAATTCCCTTCTCACTCAGTAAAGTCTTCAAGTGTTACTCAAATCAACAACAGTTGCGTTATGCTGTCACTGACAACACGAGGCATCGAACTCTGCCACTTTGGTATGTGATGTCAAACGCTTCGCTGTGTTAGGATCGAAGACTTACTAGTGGGATGAAAAGTAAGGGATCTTTAGTAGTCTTAGTGACATCTTGCTAGAAGCAAGAACATCGTAGGGTTCAAAAGAACTCATAACTAGAATACAATTGTGTAAGTAGGATCAGGTAGTAAGTTAATAAGATCACTTTGTTTATCAATAGGATCAAGTACATACCAGTCTTACTAATAGGATCAAGAACATGGCGTGACACTACATAACAGGTACGAGGGACACATTAGTAGAATCAAATACTCTGTTGATAGGATCGAACACTCTAAAAGTAGAATCAACAGGAGTTACTTACAAAATCAAGGACACATTAATAGGATCAAACACTTACTATGAGGATCAAGGACATGGTGAGGTGTTCGGAGCTCGGAGGAGAGGGAGAGGGGGAGAGAGGGAACTTATGAACGCCATGACGGCCCCGGAGCAGCTATATATACGTGGTGGCACAATGCCGGGGGGTGCCAGGTGTCGCCAGGTGAGAAGAACTAATGAGCGGCGTGTTATTACCTGTAGAAGGTGAAGGTTCAAGTGTAGCCTCAGGTGTGAAATGAGTTCAGTGTGACGATATTAGTGTTGGAATTTAATTAAAGGAAAAGAAAAAAAAAAGATTATGTAAACGCGCAAGTTATTTTCATTCTATTCTCCATCTTTTTTTTTAATTATTATGTTTTGTTCACGGTCGAATGTTGTGAGTGGATGAGTGACTTAACTGGCAGCCATGACCAACATGCAGTCACTCATCTCGCTCATCTCACTCATCTCGACTCTTCCCACGCGCTGCCAATTACTAGAATCCGTAAAGAAAAGTGTAAAATGGTAGAAGCTATGACGATGGTGATAACTGTAATGATAATGGTGATGAGAGTATTGTTGGTGGTATTGTAGCATTGTGGTAATTGTGATAGTTGCAGTAGTAGTAGTGGTGGTGGTGGTGATGGTGGCGGTGGGTTTTTAGGTAGTAGTAGTAGTAGTAGTAGTAGTAATAGTAGTAGTAGTAATAGCAGACTAGTAGTAATTGTAACTCCTAATAAATAGATAAATTAAAGGTATAAATTCTGGAATCGATTTATTAACTTAATGAATAACAAATGAACTGACTGACTGATTGTTTAGGTTAGGTTAGGTTAGGTTAGGTTAGGATAGGTTAGATTGACTAACGAACTAATGCATTCATTGACTCACTGACTTCAGACGCTGCCACAAACAGGTCACATTACCTGTAAATTTCAAGATCCCACAAAGGGCGCCTCACCTGCCCGCCCTCCACAGATGTGTTTCCGGCCAGACTCTATTGTTTCCTGCTTCACTTTCTTCTCTGAGATTTACCTGTGTGTGTGTGTCTGTGTGTGTGTGTGTGTGTGTGTGTGTGTGTGTGTGTGTGTGTGTGTGTGTGTGTGTGTGTGTGTGTGTGTGTGTGTGTTATTATCTTCTCACGTTTCATTGCCGCTGCGTCATGATATCATTATTATCATTATTACCATTATTATTATTGTTATTATAGTTATTGGAATGTTTACAATGTCTAATTAGGAAAGTTACCTCTACTTTTTAGGGTCAATGAACTTTATGTAGAGAGAAAAGGAGAGAGAGAGAGAGAGAGAGAGAGAGAGATAATAAAACACAAGTGAAAGGAAATGAAAAGTTATTTATTATTGTTATATACTTGTTTTACTACTCATCACATAACTATCTATCTATCTATCTACCTATCTGTCTGTCTATCACTCTATTTACCTATCTACTTATTTTATCTATCCATGTATCTATTTCACTTTTACTTTTACAGCTTACCTTTAATGTTACGTGAGCACACCTGTCCAATGGGAGTACTCTTCTCACCTGCGGCAGTTAATGAGGAGGCGAGATTACAGTTTTGGTACCTGGAGGCGTCACGGGGCGGCGGGAAAATGATAGGGAAGGGAGGAAGGGACGGGAGGAGAGGCTGGCAGTCAATAGAAGGGAAGGGAAACAATGGGATGGATTAAAGTGATAAATCGATGGAAGAAAATGGCGAAAGGGAAAGATGGAAGGTGAAACAGAGGGAGGGAAAGGTAGAGAAACGTAGGAGGTGGATCAGGAGTAAAAGAAAATGGAAAGATGAGGGAACAGTGAGGAGGAATCAAAGGAAAAAGGAAAAAATCGAAGGAGGATTGCTGAGTGGAAGGAAAGACAAAAGAGAGAAGTGTATTAGAATGAAGAAATTTGAAAGAAGGATGATGAGAGAAGTAGAGGAGAACAAGCAGATAATGAAGAAAACTGAAGAAAAAATAGGGTAGAAGAGACTGAAGGTTAAGAAACAAGAGAGAGAGAGAGAGATGAGAGAGAGAGAGAGAAGAGAGATTAATAAAAACAATCACAGAGAGAGAGAGAGAGAGAGAGAGAGAGAGAGAGAGAGAGAGAGAGAGAGAGAGAGAGAGAGAGAGAGAGAGAGAGAATGGTGAAAATACAAGAGATAAAAGTAAGCTAACACTATTTAAGAGCTGAATTCAAGACGTAGTTGTGACTCAAGGTCTTCACTTAGGTACTGGAGGAGGCGTGGCGGGTGAAGGGCGAGGTGAGGTGACGACCAAGTAAAAGTTAAGGAAAGTCAAGAGAACATTGAGATAAACGACGCCAGCTTAACCTGTAGAAGGCCAGGGTGAGGAGTGGAGAGTGGGGGGACGAGAGGGCGGGGGAGATCCAGCCGTCACCTCACCTATCATTTACACGCGCGAGGTGACGAGGGAGGAAAAGGAGGATTAGTGAGGGGAGGTCGTAAGGAAGAGGTAGATAGGGTGGAGGTGAAAGAGGGAGGTGAAAGGTTTGTCTGTTTGCCTCTATGTATCGTACTTTCTTTTTTCTATCTATCTTTCTATCTATCTATCTATCTATCTATCTATCTATCTATCTATCTATGTATCTATTTACTTATTTTTATGCCTACCAATTGCTTAATATTATATGTCAGGATGGCCGAGTGGTCTAAGGCGCCAGACTCAAGGTTACCTTCCTTCCGATAGAAGGGTGCGGGCATTCTGGTCCTCTCTGAGGGCGTGGGTTCGAATCCCACTCCTGACAAAGTTTTATTAAAACAAGGAATTCAGCAAATCTGACGCTAAAGTACATTTCCAGATATTTTAGCCTCAAATCATGTAGGAAAAAAAAAAAAAACATATTATAATGGTGGTACTGGCTGTGGTCGCCAAGTGACATGAGTGAGTGGTGAGTGGGTGGAGTACGAGTACATGAGCGAGCCAAGAGACACACGACCGACGTGGCGTAGCGTGATTCATTGCACTAGGAGAGATAAAGGCGACTCAAAGTGGTTTCTGTCCACTAAGGTAAGATTAGGAAGATCCGATTACAGATTACAAGATAATAAGTGGCTGTGATAAGGTGAAGCCCGAGGAAGTGTGCTGTGTAGGGGAGTCACACGGCAGTAACACCACATACTCAAAGGAAATTACAATGGCGGAGAAGAGACGGACAGTAGGTAGTGCAGGGAAGCCGCCTCATTGTTCTCTGTCTGCTTGTTGGCCACGCGGAGAGAGTCTTGTTCTATTTCTATTCTCACTTTACCCACTGATAGTTTTACAGCATCAATAAATAGTAAGAATAAGGAATATCCACGTTTTATCTATACTCTCTCTCTCTCTCTCTCTCTCTCTCTCTCTCTCTCTCTCTCTCTCTCTCTCTCTCTCTCTCTCTCTCTCTCTCTCTCAACCCCTATTCCATCTATACATTCTACTCCTATGCATTCCTGCCCACTCACTGATACCCACTCACGGCTCTCCTCCCCCACCTCTAACTCTCCCTCCCCCACACCCACGCCCCTCCCCCTCCCCCAGGCTCTGCGCTCCCCAGGTGAGAACAGGCTATATATTGTGTGCGTGCCACCCCCCGCGGGGCCGTCACGCTGCCAGGGCCTTGCCAAGACTGCGATATTTTTAAGTTTCTCCTTGTGCTCCATTTTCTTTCTGTCACCTTGTACTAGTGTGTTGCTTTGTATTGCAGGTGTTTGGTGGTGCATGACTCTGGCGTTGTCATGTTGTCACGCCTTACCTACCAGATGGTTAAGAAAATGAGTCAATAGGTTATACTCTGTTCACGATCAATAGAGGCACGTCTCTTGTGGGTGGAGCACGGCACGGGAGTAAGATCAACGCTCAGGCCTGCTACTGCTACTGGCTGGCCGTGTTTACTGAGAAGTGCTTGGAGGAAGGATGTATTCTTACTTTAAAGCAATGAGTGCATTGTAAAGTGCTTCATTTTATTTCTTACCAACATTCAACTATTAGCTTGGAGTACATGAAAAAATCCTTCGCCGTCTTCACTAAATGTCCTATTTCTTAGAAAACGAACAAAAACAAGGGAGAAGAAAAGACGAAGAGGGGATGAAAAGAAATGAGCAGTGAAAGAAGTGTGTTGGATATAGAATACTGTAACAAACAAGTAAGCACGTACGAGGGAAGAAAAAAGAGGACAAACGTGTGAAGACAATTGATTGGATTTGAGGGAGACATGAGAAGAGGAAACGAGGAAAAAATACAAAGACAAGGAGAAGGAAATAGATGAAAAGAAACTTGGAAGGAAATAAGGACTAAACTACTACTACTACTACTACTACTACTACTACTACTACTACTACTACTACTACTAGCAACAGCAACAACAACAACAACAACAACAACGAGTAGAAGAGGAAGAAGAGAAGGAGGACAACGACGACGACGAAGAAAAGAATAAGAAAAGAAGGAGAAGAGGAGAAGTAGAATAAGAAAACCTACAATAGCAATAAAATTAACAACAACAACAACAACAACAGGAGCACTTTTACACCTAGTACCGAGCAAGGACATTAGCCGGCCAACCAACAAACACACAAACACACGCTGTATTTAACCTTTGCTACATTATCTCGCTACTTATCTCATTATCTCTCTCTCTCTCTCTCTCTCTCTCTCTCTCTCTCTCTCTCTCTCTGCTTCTTTTATTTTTTTATTCTCGTGGATTTCTATTTCTTTTTGGTACTTTCCTTGGGGGATTCCGTTCTCTCTCTCTCTCTCTCTCTCTCTCTCTCTCTCTCTCTCTCTCTCTCTCTCTCTCTCTCTCTTATCGTGACTAGCATGTTATTAAAGGAAAACGTAAAGCAGGAGGAGGAGGAAGAGGAGAAGGAGGAGGAGAAGGAGGAGGAGGAGGAGGAGGAGGAGGAGGAGGAGGAGGAGGAGGAGGAGGAGGAGGAGGAGGAGGAGGAGGAGGAAAAGGAAAAGGCACAACATAAGTAAATTTAAGAGATGGAGGAAGAGAATATAAGAAGAGGGAAGGAGGAGAAAGAAAGATGAAATGTGTAGAGAGAGAGAGAAGAGGAAGAAAGAGAAGGAGGAGGAAGAAGAGGAAGTGCGTAGTAGTTACGATGACATTGTGATAAACAGTTTCCGAAAATAGTAAGCCAGGTGAGTCATGGTGATACTGTGAGACGATGGAGTAGTAGTAGTAGGAGGAGGAGGAGGAGGAGGAGGAGGAGGAGGAGGAGGAGGAGAGAAAACGAGAACCAGAACAATATATATGAAAAGCAGATGAAAGAGAAAAGAGGAGGAGGAAAAGAAGATTGCGAGAAAGCGTAGACAGAAGAAAGAAGAAAATTAAGAAGAGTGCAAGAAACAGAGAAAATACTGAAAGAAGGAGAAGATGAAAGTTCAAGGTGGAGGAGACGTAATAGCAGTTGTGGAGATGATGAAGAGGCTGGTGACGCGGAGACCAGGGACGAGAAGCCACAAGAGCGTTCCCTGTGGTCATCTTTGTACGGGAGGCCACAGCTCAAGGTGGTGGTGGTGGTGGTGGTAGTAAGAGGTAGTTGACTGCCTCTCTTCTTCTATCTCCTCATCTTTTCTTTTATATTCATCTGTTGTCTTATATATATGTATCTATTAATGTTATTCTTGAACGCTTTACTCTCTCTCTCTCTCTCTCTCTCTCTCTCTCTCTCAAATCATTCTCTTTTATAAATGTACTTTGCTCGCTTGCCAGAACTATTTTCAAAGGTCCGTCTTTTTCTCAGCAACTCAAATCATTATCTTTTACTTGTATATTATTCTTACTTTACTTTTTCCTTCGAATCATTTTGTGTATATCTTAATGTTCCAATCTTTAACGCTTTGCTCTCTCACTAAGATTATTTTCAAAGACGACGGTGAGGGTTATTCGATTTCTCTCGCGTATTTTTTTCTTTTTATTTTCCTTATTGGTGTAGAATACTTAGTAAACTGTCGCTGGAAACACTGAACCTCCCTCGAAACCCACAGCAACTACTAGAGCCGCTACATGAACCTGCTCGAGTGCCCAGATTAGACGACAGAACACTAAAGAACATGATTAATTATTCTTTTATTTCACTTTTATCTTCGCTCATCCTTATTAATGCATGTCACTAAAGACCACGTTCCATAACACCTCTGCGCTTCACCACTGCACTCCAAAGGCTATCTAGTTAAAATAGCACTGATTATTAATTTCCTCAGTACCAGGACGCGTTTTCATATTCATTCTAGTTACTATTTGGTGATCTTATACAGCTTCAGAAACATATGTTGGGATTAGAATAGTGAAGACTGGTATTAATCTTTTTCACCTCCATAGATCCTTCCTAATGTCAATAAAACCGTCTAATCACACCTAAAAATCAAGGTCTTAGTACTGAAGAGGTTAATGGGTATTTTGACGCGTGTAGTGACGGATGAACAAGATTTCTATACTGTTAACAGAAGCACTCTTGACAACCTTGCTAATCATATCTGTGGCCTTTGGAAATAGTCGAGTTGTTCTGAATGTGAGTGTAAGTGTTGTCAAGCTCTCTCTCCCTCATGACTCCTTCCTTGGGTCGTCTCCATTCCGTCAGTCACTCACAATTCCCCTCGTTTCATCCTTCACTGACTCCCTCTTCCCCTCGCCTCAGCACACTGCCTTGCTCTCTCTCTCTCTCTCTCTCTCTCTCTCTCTCTCTCTCTCTCTCTCTCTCTCTCTCATAAACACGATAGCTTGAAAGAGGAGGATGAGGAGAAGGTGAAACAGGAAGTGAGTTGAAAGGAGCTTGAAAATAAAAAGAAGGAGAAGAGGAAATCGTGGTGAAAGAGGAAGAGGATGATGGCAAGAGCAGATAAAGATGATAATAACACAAATATTGGCAGATAGAAAGATAAATATTAATCTACTCTCTCTCTCTCTCTCTCTCTCTCTCGTCACTACGAATTCCTTTTCTCTTGTATATTTTCCTTTCTCTCTTTTTCCTCCTCCAAAGCATTTCCTTGTTCTTTTCTTCTTATTTCCTCTCCTCCTCCCTCCCTCTCCTCCGTCTCCTCCTCTTCCCTATCCTTCCTGTTTACTCTCCCTTCCCTCTTCCCCTCTCTGCTCCCCCCCTCCTCTCCCTTTCTCTTCTGACCCAAATGTAAACAATAAAGAACGAACAAGGAGAAAGAGGGGAAGAAAAAGAAGAAAGGAAGTAGCAAATAAAAGAGACAATAAAGGAATAAATGGAGAAAGAGCCGAAAGATAAAAAAAAAGAATGAGAGAAAAGGCGAAGAGATAAAGGAGAAAGGATAGAAGTGGATGAGTGAAAACAGGAAATGAAGATTGAGAAAAGAAAATAAAGAAGAGACAACACAGAGATAAAAGGGTATAGTGTGTGTGTGTGTGTGTGTGTGTGTGTGTGTGTGTGTGTGTGTGTGTTTACGTAAGAGGGAAATCTGGCCAAAGGTAAAAAACAAACTGATAAAAAAAGGACCACTGAGCTGCCTATCCCTACAGAAGTCAAGTATGTAGATAGTTGGAAGAGGACTCCGAGATTGGTATAGGAGTCCTTTATTTTTTTTTCCTCAATTTTAGGTTTGGCATGAAGAATGTGTGTGTAGATAGACAGCTTTGTGTGAAGGAAGAGAGTTGTCTTTAGAGGGCAAGCTGTGACTGCCCCACTGTGTTGTGAGATACAAAGGGAAACGTTCATTGAGTTCACAGTTGGCTTTAATGATAAGTTCACAGCATCCCCTCAACCAGTGTTGTTAGACCTCACTGGGAGTAATTATCGTTTTGAAGGTGTCTGGTTCCTCCTCGTGTTTCACTGTTTGATCTGCTGCAGTCTCTGACGAGACAGCCAGACGTTACCCTACGGAACGAGCTCAAAGCTCATTATTTCCGATCTTCGGATAGGCCTGAGACCAGGCACACACCACACACCGGGACAACAAGGTCACAACTCCTCGATTTACATCCCGTACCTACTCACTGCTAGGTGAACAGGGGCTACACGTGAAAGGAGACACACCCAAATATCTCCACCCGGCCGGGGAATCGAACCCCGGTCCTCTGGCTTGTGAAGCCATCGCTCTAACCACTGAGCTACCGGGTGTGTGTGTGTGTGTGTGTGAAAGAGAGGAGGGTGTGTCTGCTGGAGAAGATGAGAGTCACAAGGCAAAGGTCAGAGAGAGAGAGAGAGAGAGAGGCGTGGTGGTGATCTTTTTCAATATTTAATGTTTGCTCTTTTGTATCATTTCCGCATCAAAGCTAATGGTACTTTTACTCCTATTGATTCGTTGGGAATTCACACACACACACACACACACACACACACACACACACAAACACACCGCGTAGTGTAGTGGTTAGCACGTTCGACTCACAATCGAGAGGGCCGGGTTCGAG
>NC_059279.1:18464204-18476704 GCF_017591435.1 Portunus trituberculatus | reverse complement strand
AACGATTCCAAGTTTCCATTATGCCTATGTAAGTTTCCATTGCGTTCCTAAGTCTCCATTACGTGTCTGAGTTTCCATTGTAAGTTTCTATTACGATGCGAGGTGTCCATTACGTTTCTGAGCTCCCATTAAATATCCAAGTCTCCATTATCTTTCGAAATTTGTATTAACTTTCTGAGATTCTACTTTCTTTGCAAATTTCCTTTCACACACACACACACACACACACACACACACACACACACACACACACACACACACACACACACACACACACACACACACACACACACACACACACACACACACACACACACACACACACGGCAAGGGGAGGGGAAGATCACTTTCTATGGGACTTAAACACCGGCCTCCCTAATGGGCCAGCTCGTTGTGACGTCATGGCAGGGATGGTATATAAGGGGAGGTGCAGGCGGGTCCATACAGTAGGTGCTTCGTGGGTACAACTCTCACACAGCTCAACATGGCTTTCCTCCTGGTGAGTTATTGCATGGACGCTACTCTCCTTTACCTGCTGACCGAGGGAAAATGAAAGTACACAAAGAATTTTGCTACTCTTCCCTGTGGCGCAATTGACTAATATATTGCAGTACACTATGTAGAGGTTGTCATGCAGTGAGGGTTGTTATTGTCGTGCAGCATCGCTAGTATAAGTATATGTAAGTGTTTTTAACTCAATCCTCTGTGTTAAAGTAATCGACGCTTCTTTCCTCCCTTCCTACAGTCGGTACTTGTGGCGTGCGTCGGCGTCGCCCTCGCCTCCGTACACCCACCCGCCTACGGCCACCCTCAACCGTCTTACGGCCACCACCCACCCTCCTACAAACACTCCTACTGCGACCCAACCATCGCCCCTGCCTGCGCAGCCAACTCCACGCTCTCCTATTGCCTGGAGGACGCCGAGTACCCCGAGTATGACATCAAGGGCGCCATAAGCGCCGACCACATCTTCGCCAAGAAGTACGCCGACGTGGCCGACCAGTCCGCCGACGACCTGGTGGAGACGGTCACCAAGGAGCAGGAGGAGGCGTTCGACTACTCCTACTACACCGGCGCCTCTACCGGCGACTCCCCCTATGACGTGACCCACTGGACGGGCCCCGAGGCTACATTTGCCCATCGGACGTGGCCTACGCCCGCCCCAGGCGCGCCCGCAACGTGGAGGGCAAGTGGAGGGTGATCGTGAACGACGTGCACTACTATACCCAGACAGCGCGCCTGGAGACATGCCTGTTCCCAGAGGCCGCCTGCCGCGCCTTGGCGCCCTGCTTTAAGAGTCACTGCACCCAGAAGTTCGTGTACCATCGCCTGCTCTCCTACGACCCCTGTGATCCCTACAAGGGCCTCTTCATCGACATCTACAAGCTGCCCTCCGCCTGCTCCTGCCACCTTCCTGCCTAAGCGCTGCCTGAGACGACGCCTCCAGCAGATGCGCCTCCTGCCGCTGCCGAGAGAGGCTCTACGGCCGCGACACAAGTACCGACACGACCTGTAACCTTCCCCCGGCGCACAGGAGAAGCCCCGAGATGACTTGAGAACTGCTTTCTTCACGTGCCACCACCAGCCACGCCAGGCCCTCCCGGGACGCTCCATCCGCCGCTCTCACACTCTGCCCTTTTCACTCTCACCTCCCTTCCTTCATCAAACTCGCGTTGAACAACACACGCGAGAGAAAGAGAGTTGTACCTTTTTCTTTTTTTTTCTAATAAACATATATTCATAATAACTGACTAATCTTCCTTTATTTTACATACATTCTTGGTTCACAAATGTTCCTGTGCCTGCATGGCAGCAGCTCGCCTATGACAGCCGCGCCATGCCGCGCTGCCTCTCAGGGACTTTTTGCTTTGTCTCTAGCTCCTCCATTCCTGGTGAGCTGCTTAGCGTGGCCCGCGCCTCGCCGCGCCGCGCACCGCTGATCACACTTTGATGTCGCTGGAGGACGAACACTTGTTTAGGACTTCAAACGTGTTTCTCTCATCTCTCTCTCTCTCTCTCTCTCTCTCTCTCTCTCTCTCTCTCTCTCTATCTATCTATCTATCTATCTATCTATCTCTGGTGTTACGAGAACGTTTCCTTGTTATTTTAGTGGAATTATCTTTCATCAGCTCCGTGCTTGGTTCGGCTGAAGGACTTTGACTCACGCCGTGTCTGCTTAGTATTATTTGTTAAGCTTTTATTATTTATACCATTTTTATAACATCAAGACTATGACTGTTTTTTTTTTTTTTTTTTTTTTTTTTACAGGTGGAGAGAGAAAGCCCAGGCTCTGTGAATAACAAGATGAGGGCGTGCTGATAGCATGACATGAACGAGAGAGAGAGAGAGAGAGAGAGAGGAAGGGCGTCACACAATCATGTGATTAGCTTGAACTGAGTCTGCAAACGCTAATACTTTACTCTCGTGACATTAAAGATAACAATGAGTCGCTTTGTCCTCCCTTTTCGTTGTTTTTCACTTGGTGGTCCACTGCTCCTCGGCTTGGGGTGCGGGGCAGCGCAGGGCCAAGGCTTCTTGTATTACATGTGCTTGAGGAAACGTGTTATTATGCAGCGAACATGAAGCATCAGGCGCGCGTGGGAACCTTGGGAGACGGTGCTGCAAGTCGACGATCCAGTGAAAGTATCTGCTATTTTTAGGCACCGCCCTCTCCTCGAGAGACGGTGGCGACTATATAAGACAGCACGATGAACCTCCAGACACAGTACAACTCTCACGTCACGTCGGCTTCAGAATGGTTTTCTCACTGGTAAGTCACTCCCTCACTCACGCAACGCTGCACCGTTGTGTTGATTCGCTGTGTTGAGGTTCCCTGAGACGAGACTCACACAACACGTAACTTTTGAGCTAACCTCGTCTCGGCGTCAGTATGTCTTATAACGTCACCACGTCTTGGCGTTGTTGCTCACTGACGTGTTGTTTTGACGTGAAACACTTCCCTTTTTTCTTCTCACCGCGGCCCAGGCCGTGTTCATATTTACTAGCACGGTGTTCCTTATTTACAGTCGGTATTTCTGGCGTGTGCCGGAGTGGCTCTCGGCTCGCTGCCCCCAGTGCACAGGACACCTACCAGGCAGCCCTACGGTGCCCACCCCACCCACAGGGCTGGCTACTGCGACCCCACCACGCCTCCTACCTGTGCCTATGGTAGCGACGTCTCCTTCTGCCTGGAAGACCCCGAGTACCCCGAGTACGACATCAAGGGCGCCATCGAGGCCGACAAGCTCTTCGCCAAGAAGTATGCCGACGTGGCCGACCAATCCGCCGACGACCTGGTTGAACACGTGACCAAGTACCAGGAGGAGGCGTTCGACTACTCCTACTACACCGGCGCCTCTACCGGCTACTCCCCCTACGACGTGACCCACTGGACGGGCCCCGAGGGCTACATCTGTCCCTCGGACGTGGCCTACGCCCGCCCCAGACGCGCCCGCAACGTGGAGGGCAAGTGGAGGGTGATCGTGAACGACGTGCACTACTATACCCAGACGGCGCGCCTGGAGACGTGCCTGTTCCCCGAGGCCGCCTGCCGCGCCTTGGCGCCATGCTTCAAGAGTCACTGCACCCAAAAGTATGTGTACCACCGCCTGCTCTCCTACGACCCCTGCGATCCCTACAAGGGCCTCTTCATCGACATCTACAAGCTGCCCTCCGCCTGCTCCTGCCACGTCGCCCCTCCCCCTCCTTCTTACGCCTAAGCGCTGCCTGAGACGACGCCCCCAGCAGGCGCGCCTCCTGCCGCTGCCGAGAGAGGCTCGGCGGCCGCGACACAAGTACCGACACGACCTGTAACCTTCCCCCGGCGCACAGGAGAAGCCCCGAGATGACTTGAGAACTGCTTTCTTCACGTGCCACCACCAGCCACGCCAGGCCCTCCCGGGACGCTCCATCCGCCGCTCTCACACTCTGCCCTTTTCACTCTCACCTCCCTTCCCTCTCCTTTCCCGAACCACGCTGACGCGAGAGTTGTATTATTTATTAAAATGCATAAAATCACATAAAGTTGTATTGTCCTGTTCTCGCCAACCCTTCAGTAAAGGAGCGCGTGCAATCCCGCCTCTCCCCAAGACGCGTGAAGGTCAGGCAGCGAGAAGGGCTGCCATCACCTGGCCCTTCAGTACATACCAGGTAATATCACCAGTCATTGCGTAGAAAAGTTTTGTCGCGCACGATCAGTTTGCTACTTGGATCAGACTTGGCTGCTTCACCTGCTTAAGCAATATCCCAAGATCTTGTCTGCCTCATGTGTTTGTGTGGACTTGCTTATTAGTTAATTGTATGCGGCTCAACTGTAGGGTTAGTTATATGACATTAAATGAGAGAGGAGGAGGAAGAGAAGAGTAAGGAGATGGTAAAGAAGTAGATGAAGGAGATGATGATGAAGGAGTTGATGAAGATGGAGGTCGATGAGAAGGAGAGTAGGTAATGAAGAACTACAAGTCGTGTGGCTTCCTGGATCTTCACGACGAAATCTTACTAAAGAGTTGAGATAATGAAGAAAAACTAGATGAAATCAACTGAGAGGATTGTGAAAATAGATAACGAAGCACTATACTACACAGCTTTTATTTTTCCCGGCTCTCCATTCTTTGCTCTTGGCGAAGGTGTGTCCCAGCAGCGGCAGAGTGTACTACACCAACCTGCAGTAGCCCTACCCTTCATGACGCACATATAGGCCTACCACCATCTTCAACAGGAATACACGCTAGAAATTAACCGATTGACTGCTACGTGGTCTACATCTTTCCCAAATTATACCAAACATTCAGAGACATATTCACTTGTTCTACAGCCACGTCCAATCTTTGAACTACGAAGAAATTGCAATGTTTAATCCTTCTTTTCATAGCTAACTTTCTTGTAGATGTTTATAAAGAACTCACGCATCGCTTCTGCTGCTGCTAATTGCTTCGTGTCACAGTGAACGGGTGAACTCATTTCTATAACACAAAGCGATACTCCTTGACGGGACAACTTAACTCTTACTACCCTTGGGAACCTGCTTTGGTGGCGACATGTGCACGTAGGATGGATGGCAGTGCAGAGGGATTGTGATTTTGGCGGGGCGACTGAGGGAGGTGAGAGAAGATTGAAAAGTTCCATGTGGTGCGGTGATGGGGGTGATGAGAATGATCATGCCGCTTTGTGAGTATATAAGCCGGCGGGAGATGAATGCATGCTATTATTAATGCTTATGATAGTGATGATGGAGATAATAATAATAATAATAAGAAGAAGAAGAAGAAGAAGAATGATAATAATAATAATAATAATAATAATAATAATAATAAGAAGAAGAAGAAGAAGAAGAAGAATGATTATTGTTGATGGTGAATGATGATGATAATGATACTGTACATAATTCCTCGTTTGTGTATTCTATTATTTATTTCTCCTCTTCTATTTTCATTGTCTTCCTTTCCCGCTTGTGTTCCTGAAGCACTTAGCATTCTCCCTTCAAATTATTTACATTCTCTCTCTCTCTCTCTCTCTCTCTCTCTCTCTCTCTCTCTCTCTCTCTCTCTCTCTCTCTCTCTCTCTCTCTCTCTCTCTCTCTCTCTCTCTCTCTCTCTCTCTCTCTCTCTCTCTCTCTCTCTCTCTCTCTCTCTCTCTCTCTCTCTCTCTCTCTCTCTCTCTCTCTCTCTCTCTCTCTCTCTCTCTCTCTCTCTCTCTCTCTCTCTCTCTCTCTCTCTCTCTCTCTCTCTCTCTCTCTCTCGTCTCTTCCGTTATTTGTGTTGTGCTTCTTCCTGCTTTCTCTTAGTTCCAGTTCACTGTTCTTTTATTTTCTCCCTTTTGTCTCTAATTTATTTACCTTTTCTCCCTTTCCCTCGCCATATTGTTGCTCTTGGTGTTGTTTCGTTAATTAACCTGGGCCATATTCATATAACATAACAGATTATTTAGATTTATTTTTTCCACATTTGTTCCATCAGTAATGATATAATTGAGGCTCTTCCCATAACCATATACCTTAATCAATTACTTACTTTTTGCTCATGTCAGGTCTGGCCTAAGAAGTAAAAAATGGGGCAGAAGTAAACACAACTGCAGCTCATGTAAGCAGGAAAAGAAAAGCAAATTCAACTTAATTAACCTCCGTGAGAGCAGAACAAAGGAAAACTAATTCAAATGAACCTACTTGAGAGCAGAGAAAAGAAATAACAAACTCAATTAAAGCAGGAAATAAAAAATTCAAATGAGCCTCTTGAGAGCAAGGAGGAAAAAATCAATTTAAACCTCGTCAAAATGGAAAAATAAGAAAATCCTGATTGTCAGTGAGAGCAGATAACTAGCCGTGCTTATTTCATTTTTTTTTTTTATGTAAGAGGGGAAAACTGGGCAAGGGCAACATAAAATTTAAAAAAAAAAAGGCCCACTTAGTTGCCAGTTCTCTTTCAAGTCCGAAAGTTAGCCAAAAAGGGATAAATGTCTTGAAATCTCCCTCTTAAATTAAGTCAAATCATAGGAAGCTGCATATACACAAGCAGGCAGGGAGTTCCAGAGTGAACCAGAGAAAGGGATGAATGATTGAGAGCACTTTGTGTATTCTTTCTCTTCTTTATTCTTTGTGTGTTGCGTGAAGTCATGGCATCAGATGATATTCCTGACAGAGGCTCATTTACCTCCTGTAGTATCTTAGTGCTCGTCTGTTCAAGCGTGTCATCGTCCAAGGACTCAAAATTATTGTAATTTTTCAGCTCATCGAGGACGTTACGAGTATTTCTTGATGGATATTCTCTCTCTCTCTCTCTCTCTCTCTCTCTCTCTCTCTCTCTCTCTCTCTCTCTCTCTCTCTCTCTCTCTCTCTCTCTCTCTCTCTCTCTCTCTCTCTCTCTCTCTCTCTCTCTCTCTCTCTCTCTCTCTCTCTCTCTCTCTCTCTCTCTCTCTCTCTCTCTCTCTCTCTCTCTCTCTCTCTCTCTGAGTGGAATCTTGTGAGTACACTGCCCAATCTAGAGATTAAGACTTGTAGCATAACTGGCAGTGATATTATTATTATTATCATTATTATTACTATTATTATTATTATTATTATTATTATTATTATTATTATTATTATTATTATTATTATTATCATCACTGATTATTATTATTGTTATCACCATCATCGTGTGCCTCAGTTATCTGGCTTGTTCCTTAAGGAGCCACAGGCCACCACAAAATCAGTCACGTGCCGCTGAAGAGAACAAACACCCTGAAGAAGAGACAACACTGTTTCCCTTTTATTTGTTCTTCTTTTTCTTTCTTTTCTCTTTTTTCTTGCATGCTGCAGAGGACAGGAAAGCTGCTGCAGTGGATGTGTGTGTTATCGGCAGGCACTCGTTGCCGCCGCCCGCTTTCCCCCTCCCTTCTCTTCCTCATCCTCGCTCACACACCGCAATGACTCTCATTTCCTCGCCGCCATTGCTTTTACTCACCTCATGGAAAGAAGTGACGTCTTAGATACTATGTTTAGCATCATGAAGCCGTGACGTCAGCCGCTGTGTGAGTATATAAGGGGGTAGGAGGTGAATGCATTGTCAGTAGCAACAACTCTCCCATCAGCATTAGGATGGCTCTTCTCTGGGTATGCACTCCTTGCCATTGCTGCCACTCAAAAATCCATGGGTGTAAAAATGTTATGTTTCTTCTCTTTCCTCTACCTGCTGCCGCCGTTGCCTAGCTCACCCTAACAAACACTCTATACTTTGTTTACAGTCGGTATTTCTGGCGTGTGCCGCAGTCGCTCTCGGCTCACGCCCCCAGCCCTACGGTGCCCAGCCCACCCACAGGGCCGGTTACTGCGACCCCACCACGCCTCCCACCTGTGCCTATGGTAGCGACGTCTCCTTCTGCCTGGAGGATCCCGAGTACCCCGAGTACGACATCAAGGGCGCTATCGAGGCCGACAAACTCTTTGCCAAGAAGTATGCCGACGTGGCCGACCAATCCGCCGACGACCTGGTTGAACACGTGACCAAGTACCAGGAGGAGGCGTTCGACTACTCCTACTATACCGGCGCCTCTACCGGCTACTCTCCCTACGACGTGACCCACTGGACGGGCCCCGAGGGCTACATCTGCCCCTCGGACGTGGCCTACGCCCGCCCCAGACGCGCCCGCAACGTGGAGGGCAAGTGGAGGGTGATCGTGAACGACGTGCACTACTATACCCAGACGGCGCGCCTGGAGACGTGCCTGT
Organism: Portunus trituberculatus; assembly: GCF_017591435.1. Classification (NCBI taxonomy): domain Eukaryota; kingdom Metazoa; phylum Arthropoda; class Malacostraca; order Decapoda; family Portunidae; genus Portunus; species Portunus trituberculatus. The sequence goes on along the minus strand of NC_059279.1, from coordinate 18,468,504 downwards.
TCCCCGAGGCCGCCTGCCGCGCCCTGGCGCCCTGCTTCAAGAGTCACTGCACCCAAAAGTACGTGTACCACCGCATGCTCTCCTACGACCCCTGCGATCCTTACAAGGGCCTCTTCATCGACATCTACAAGCTGCCCTCCGCCTGCTCCTGCCACGTCGCCCCTCCCCCTCCTTCTTACGCCTAAGCGCTGCCTGAGACGACGCCCCCAGCAGGCGCGCCTCCTGCCGCTGCCGAGAGAGGCTCGGCGGCCGCGACACAAGTACCGACACGACCTGTAACCTTCCCCCGGCGCACAGGAGAAGCCCCGAGATGACTTGAGAACTGCTTTCTTCACGTGCCACCACCAGCCACGCCAGGCCCTCCCGGGACGCTCCATCCGCCGCTCTCACACTCTGCCCTTTTCACTCTCACTTCCCTTCCCTCTCCTTTCCCGAACCACGCTGACGCGAGAGTTGTATTATTTATTAAAATGAACAAAATACCATACATGAGAGTTTATTGCATTGCAAGCTTCTCTGTCACAGACAAAGAAGCCAGCATCAGCCCGCGATGAGTGGCGTGTCGTGCCGTCCTGGCCTCAGCATATTAAGTGGTTTGAAGAGAGTGATGAAGAGCTTCGCAGATTTCTTCAGCTTGTCTTACGTATCGTAAGAGGCACATCAATAGTCTAATTAATATATTTGTGTCGTTCTAATTCATTTTACGGTCAAAGGCGCGAGTCCCATCCTCACAATAGGAAAAGGTGAATTAAGCAGTTCTCAAGTCATCTCTGGGCTTCTGCAGTGTGCGCCGGGGAAGGTTATAATCACCCTCCATTTGCCCTCCACGTTGCGGGCCCGCCTGGGGCGGGCGCAGGCCACGTCCGAGGGGCAGATGTAGCTCCTCCTGCTCCTTGGTGACCGTCTCCACCAGGTTGTCGGCGGACTGGTCGGCCACGTCGGCTTTTCGGCGAAGATGTGATCGGCGCTTATGGCGCCCTTGATGTCATACTCAGGATACTCAGCGTCCTCCAGGCAGTAGGAGAGCGTGAAGTTGGCGGCACAGGCCGGGACGGCGGTTGGGTCGCAGTAGGAGTGTTTTTAGGAGGGTGGGTGGTGGCCGGAGGACGGTCGAGGGTGGCCGTATGCGGGCGGATGCACGGAGGCGAGGGCAGCGCCAACGCACGCCACAAGTACTTACCACCTGCATGAAATAAACATGACGCAGACATGTATGGTTTAGGTAGCAGTCATTACAACCTTTATGATTAATCATTTCAGGAATACGAAAGTAACACAAATTGGAAAGTATTGTAATATGATGCCCATAGCCTTTAGTTTTTTTTTTTTTTTTTTATCCTCATCTTATCTTCATACAATGAAGATGAGGGTGATTATGAACGACGTGCACTACTACACCCAGACGGTACTGTAGCGCTGAGATGTGACAATGAAGAGAGCGGCGTGTGGGACCCTCAACATAGAATATACATGAGAACGTGTGTTTGGCGAGCCGCGCCTGGCAAGCCGTGGTGGTGCGGTGCTCTCATGGTTAGCCAGCAGCCCACCACCCACTGAAGGGAGACTTGACGAGCCATTCACTCCCGCACTTTCTCTTTAAGTAACCAAATGTTGGTCCACCATAAACCAACTCCGCTGCTCCTTTGTTTTTCCATGACGTATTTTTCTGCTACAGATTTTTCTTTTTCTGCGTATCTTTGAATCTTTCGGATAGTGAGTAGGGAAGTGAGCACTCTTCCCTGAACCTATACTCGCCGTCATATGCCCTTGTTGCTGTGGCGCCGTCCGTGGCTCAATTGATATTCAATGAGGTCGTAATGTTAATCAGAAGTGGAGAAAACACACGCAAGCTAACCACAAAGCCATATATATATATATATATATATATATATATATATATATATATATATATATATATATATATATATATATATATATATATATATATATATGTGTGTGTGTGTGTGTGTGTGTGTGTGTGTATATATATATATATATATATATATATATATATATATATATATATATATATATATATATATATATATATATATATATATATATATATATATATATATATATATATATATATATATATATATATATATATATATATATATATATATATATATATATATATATATATATATATATATATATATATAGTGTGTGTGTGTGTGTGTGTGTGTGTGTGTGTGTGTGTGTGTGTGTGTGTGTGTGTGTGTGTGTGTGTGTTATCATAGTATATGAAACAGAACTTGAATAGGAAACTAAAATCATCTATAGGGAAATAGCTGATAACACGTTAAGCAAAGTGACAGATTTGAAAAATAACACTCTATGTTAGACAAATGAAACGTAAAGTTATAAGAAGCAGAGTACATTGCACGGGAGTACTGCACTGACCGTCAAGACACTAGCGGAAACTAATCGACCTTGACCCACCCGCCACTACAATAAGTTTTGGGGTATTGGCCAACATTATTGGTATTATTTTTATCATTATTATCATTATTATTATCAAAGCTTTCCGTTTGGTCCCGGCCTCATATTAATATGCAGGACGGCGGTTGGTGTACATTCATGGGAGCTGCCGGGCCGCACCAACTATATATACGTGTATAGATAGGCGCAAGAAAATGGTCTCTTCCTTGCATTCCACCGCATGCATCAGTGTGTGTGTGTGTGTGTGTGTGTGTGTGTGTGTGTGTGTGTGATTCCTTTTCTTGACATGTGGCAGCATTTGACAATCGGTGAATATCGTCTTGGTGGCACGATAAACATACATCAAACCTTCCGGACACACACACACACACAGGTTTAATGTTACCTAAACCATCGTAATGTGCAGAGAGAGAGAGAGAGAGAGAGAGAGATAACCACAGCAACACTGAGAAAAAAAAAAAAACTTCCTTGGGAAGTTCAAAACCTAGCCAGACATCACTGCAGCTCTTGAAATTATTTCTGAGACCAACAAGCGTTTCAAAATATCATCATTGAGATAGAGGAACAATAGTTAAATAAGTAAATAAACACACGGGAAACTGACCTTTACAAATAGTCCTGAAGCCCTTTAGAATACAGGGCAAGGCTTATTCGCCACATTGCAGTGCTATTTGATAGTATGACAGGCGCTTACAAGCGAAGAACATTGCACCGCGATGAAGTCTGACCTAAGAAACTCCGTCCCGTCAAGTTATGCAACATTCGATCATTACACCACATTACCACTGACTTCATTCTCGTCATTCATAGAAAGGACAAAGGGAATAATTTCGAGATATGCCTACACGTTTTTAGTGGACCAAACAAGTTTCTCTTCCTGTCTCCTTCGTTGTTATGCATGCTTACATAACTCCATGTGTGTGTGTGTGTGTGTGTGTGTCGATCATTCACAGATAACAGTAACCTTTCAGGTGACACCTAAGTCTTCTTACAGTCACCTAGAGTCTATCACCACACACATCGAGCCCATTGATCACCTACTCGCCCCGCACCTGTGTTTGGAGTCTATTAATTGCGCACCCTACCTATTGTGTAGCTAAGGATTCTGCCGCCAGAAAGTTGCCTCGCGCATCTTCCCCGTCTTGCCACACTTGACGTAAAATAAGAGTGTGCTGTGTTTATATATCTGCGAATCATTGTTATATAGCAATTACGTCATTGCCTTAGCTTACAATGGGTAAATATTACTTATCGTCTGTTTACATAGGATAATAATCGCCAAAATTCCAAGAAAGGACGTGAATTCTTTTACATACACTACTGGATCTTATGACAACTAGCATAATAAATCTATGTACTAATTCTCCGTTAACAAATTCACCTCTATTTGATCAAATATACGTAAGATGAATATAAAAGGATGTTATCGAAACAGGTACATGCGATAAATTAGGAGAAATCCGGAGAGAGCAGATGAGTGTGAGTCTGGCAGCGGGCAAGTAAGGGATCGAATGTTACTAGTCGCCCTGAGCCTGTCACTTATAACAAAGATTCCAGCACTTATAGGTAACGTCAAGTGACCGAGGGTGAGGAACGCGAGGAAAACACTCTTCAGCACCACCAGGAAAATATAACTGATGGAGGAATGGCTCAAAGTGGACGTATTCTAGGCTATGTTCCCATGACTGAGTTCGACGGGCAGGTAAGTCTCAGGTGGTCCAGCTGACCTACTTGTACCTGTCCCCTTGCCCTCCCTTCTGACGTGCTTAGTGACCCATTGTTTATTATTAATGACCTCACTCACCCCACTAGTGTGCATGTGTACGTGTGTGTGTGTGTGCGTGTGTTGTGTTTG
>NC_059279.1:18424204-18459204 GCF_017591435.1 Portunus trituberculatus | reverse complement strand
ACATTCCAAGCTTTGACAGTTCTGTATGGAAAACTGTATTTCTTCACATCCCTCCTGCATGTGCCCTTCAATTTCTTCCTATATCCCATCATGGCTCGCTCGTCATGCACTATAAAATCTTTTCTGTCATATATGTTGATTCCTTCTCTAGCTTTTTGATATCCTTTTTCAGATTCTGTGACCAAACCACTGCTGCATATTCCAACCTTGGACATATCATAGTTATAATAATCTTCTTCATATCCTCATTCTCATTTCCTGTGTTTGTGTGTGTACATGGGGGGTTTATAAGCCATTCTAAAGTATAAATTTTATAAGTTTCAAGATTGCATGGACTGGCATGGCAGTAAATGTATTAAGACCATAGAAAAATGATGAAATATTAAGCAGTTTTGGATGTAAATTTGCAAGTGAAAGTGTATTCAGATTTGGCTGCAGATTTGTTGACACATTTTGTGGTGTGCTCAGGTGAAGCCAGCTGAACACAAGCTGGTGCTGGAAGTGTTTGACGAGAACCGACTCACACGGGATGACTTCCTGGGCCAAGTGGAGCTGTCGTTGGTCAACCTGCCACGCGAGGTGGAAGGACGGCAGATCCCTCACCGACACTTCAAGTTGCAACAACGGAGGTGAAAAGCCAGATGTGTAGATGTGTCTGACACATGTTCTTGAGAGCTCCTCTGCAAGGAATGACTGATGGAAGGGTCTTGTTTTACTGCTATTCTTGCACTGTTAGTTAGCGTGCTCCACTCTACTAATCCTCTTCTCATCCCCCTTGTTTCACATATTGCAGTACTTTGGCTTCATTGGAGATTGTTTCCTTGCATACTCTTGGTAAACTATACTAATACATAATCTTAGTATTCTCATAGTCTTCTCATTTAGTGGCATTGTTTTGTGTGTGTCAACCCAGAGCTTGATGTCACCTACACAACTCAATTATTATTTTGATCAATAATAACCTTCCATCTAGTAATTTTTATTTTCCACAAACAAGAGAAATGCATGACTTTTTACTTTTATTTTATCTATTTTATGATTTTTATTTTCTTTGCTTTCTTATGATTTTGCTACAGTGGTGCAGCAAGTTTTGCTGTTAATTGGTTCCTCAAAACAAATGCATGAAACCTTTCAGTCTGTCTTCATTATGCTTTGCTACTTGTAAGGGAGTGTGTGAAGCTCATGAAGGTTTTAAGTTAGACTGGTGGTCAGCAGTGGCATCTATTTATTATGTTTTATAGCTTACTAGATGCAACACAATTTAAGCATACCTTTTCTTGAAAAATATATAAATAAAAATCACGTCACCTGATGTTTGTAGCTCTTCCAAAACATGCAAAGTATGTTCATTCTGCATGAGCACAGGAAATGACTTACTCACTGCACCGCTTTTAGGAACTTTATATAAACGAACATATCAATTAGGGAATGATATGCCTAAAGTTGTGGCAAAAAGTTGAAAAAAAAGTTAATGTGAAGATAAATAGTTCATAAATCATGAGAAAGCTTAAAAACTTTTTCAATATGAAAAGTATAAAAAGGAAACCTCTGATGTTTATCTTCTGAGGCAAAAAATTCAATTTATATATTTCTTGTCATTGTTATCCATGCATTGTTTCTTTCTATTAATGGAAAAAATATTGTTATGTAAGTTAAAGTTTCATCGAGGAGACGTCTTGTGACTCCTGGATCAAATCAGATATACACTGGGCAAGGTATTGGACCCCACATTCTCTATGCCAATCACTGCCTGCTTGTTTGCTTGCATATGTGTGTGTGTGTGTGTGTGTGTGTGTGTGTGTGTGTGTGTGTGTGTGTGTGTGTGTGTGTGTGTGTGTGTGTGTGTGTGTGTGTGTGTGTGTGTGTGTGTGTGCACATGCAAGATTTGCACAGCTTCTTTCTGCTTACCATTATCTTGTTTAGTGCATGAATAGCACTACAAAATAAATACTGCTCATGTGCATTGCTGCTATAGTATGTAGATGAAGTGTACATTGATCTAGAAAGCGAGTTTTTAAGAGAGCTATATTGTGGCTTTTATATGACACTTCAGCACCTAAGTACATACTGTGTGTTGGTAACCTAAAGCCTCACCATATGTATTGGAATTAAAAAGAAATATCTATTTATCCGTGTGTGTGTGTGTGTGTGTGTGTGTGTGTGTGTGTGTGTGTGTGTGTGTGTGTGTGTGTGACACACCATCACATGCAGCCTCCTTGAGACAAGAAAGATAGATGTTGGCGCGCACAAGGGGTATCATTCACTGCGATGGGAGGGAATACCGAGTACCGAGTATCATCGTGTTCTGCCTTTGCCTTTGCAACACAGGGAATACAGCAAGGTAACAGTATTCTTCCAACCCTGCCACTGAGTTTGCTGCCTAATCCTGCCTCTCTTGCTGCAGGAGTCCACATTAAACCATCAGAGTTAGGGTATGCATTCTTTATGGGAAAGGATATCATAATGAGTGTTGTCCTGATGGGGAAACTCAGATAAATAAAAAAAATAAAAAGAACAGCCATATATATTCTGCAGTCTTCCATAGCCTGCACACTTAAAGGCTACATAGTGAAACTTGGTGTACCACTGTACAATTTGCTGTTCTTTAGTCATATTTTATTTAATCTATTTATTTATTCATTTGTTTGATTTTTATTTTATTTGTATGCTCATGATTTCATTATTTGATTATTCATTTTGATTTGTTTGTTATTGTGATTTATTTACTTATTATTTTCATTTTTGTGCTATTTATTCTCTCTATCAACCACCACCTGAAGAGGAAGAGACAAGATTATAAAAGTTGTCCTGTCTTCCTTTCAGAGGATGGAAAAAAGGGTATGGGGTGGCACAGCCTGGCTGGACTCTCCATGGCCGGGTTGGGAGAGTACTGCCTGTGTATTTCCTGCGTGTCATTTAAGGGACAGAGTGAGGGGACTAGGAACCCCCTCCTCTGTATTTTTATTTCTACATTGAGACATGGCATGATGTCTTGTCTCAGTTACTCTCCTTCACTGGGGATGTTAACCTGCTATATAGATTGCATTACAAAATTAAACTCGCTAAGAAAATGTATTTAGCTCTCCCTTTCAGTGTGGTGTGGTTCAGGCCTTCCTTTGCTTCCAGCAGCCTGATCCTCCTTACTGCTCCGTCAAGATTGTTCTTACAGGCAGCATTGAATCCCTTGTTCACAGTTCCCGGTCCAGGGTGAAGGGCCACCTACAGGTCTACATGGCATACATTGCCGATGATGGTGCCAGCAACAGTGGGGCATCTGGTGAGCAGACTCCAGAGGAGGCTGGCTGGGAAGTGGTGAGCATTGACAACAGCAGTGGCCAGGAGGAATCCCCTGCACAGGTGAGTCTCCAGCAGACCATTGCCAACATAGAGGAAAGGTGTGCCACTTTCCCTCAGTTAGCAATCAGTTGTATACTTTCCAACTACATGCCTTCCCTTCCTTTCTTGCACTTGAGGCCCTTCATTTACACTCTTGTTTTCCAGTGACTGATAAAGCTTTTATTTTCCTTTACCTCAACTGAGAAATATCATGCGTTGCTTATGAATATATTCATTAGTTTTTATAGCTTTCAGTTGATTATTGGTACAACTGACTTTAAACCATCAGTCAAGTAAAACAAGGGCTTCACTTACTTCTACTTAATTACTATTCAGATCATGTCCAAACAATTGCTGCAGTAAATTCCTATATCGTAGCTTCCTGTAGTAGAAATTTGCAAGCCTAAAACTCGCCTTTGAATTGAGTACCTTTTCCTCAGGTATTTAAGAGTGCTGTAGCAGTATAAAGTGTTTCTTGTTATCTGCAGCAGCTGTATGGGTCATGCACATTATCCATTTGAGCAGTGAAGTCTTGTTTTCATTGTCATGTTGTTTGGATCAGACCACCAGGTATCACATGCATAAAGTGAAATATGTATAGTTATAATCGGAAATTGAAATACAGCTTTCTTTCAGTCTCAAAGGCTCAAAGTGTAGTCTTTGATTTGGTTTTACAAAATTATTGACATATCAGAGGACTTAAGAGAGGGAAATGCTTAACACAATGGAAGCTGAGTGAGGAGAGTTAAATGAACTGTCCAGGGCTGCAGTGCTTGTCTTCAATCTGTAGTGCATGGAACCTCACTCTTAGGGTAACTTATCATTCAAAGCATGTCAATACAAGTATCCACTCACACATGTTAAGGAGCTGACAATTCTTAGTTAAGTCACCTAGTTTTGAAATATTTTGCCACATTCTCTCTCTCTCTCTCTCTCTCTCTCTCTCTCTCTCTCTCTCTCTCTCTCTCTCTCTCTCTCTCTCTCTCTCTCTCTCTCTCTCTCTCTCTCTCTCTCTCTCTCTCTCTCTCTCTCTCTCTCTCTCTCTCTTAATGATAATGCAGCAAACCCAGTCTAGTAATCTGCCATAGCTACATATGGCCTCTCCTTGTTTTCCTATTCTGTGATAAATACATGTCAAGATATGTAGTACATTTCATGAGAGAAGTATATACATAATATTATCAGCAGTGTTTCCAACATTTTTGGGTCTTATATTTTATATTTATCATTGGCTATATTCAAAATTTTTATGATTTTCAAGTGTGTTTTTTGGTTCTAGTAATATATATAGTTAAAAAAAATTTTGTTCAACTGATAGAGGACTCAAATGATAATTTATGTGGTCTTTAAAAAGTTTTGTAAAACGATGAGGAATTCAAGAATACAGGGATTGATGATGTGGAAGCTGGAATGTTTTGTTTACCTCATCATAAGGATTTGGCAGGTGTACTTACTGTGAGGTAGACTTGAAAGTGTAAGCTCATTTGGTATTGCATTTCTTAAAATAAAAAAAAAAAAAAAAACTTCACTGCTAAAATGGATAAGAAATGATGAAAACTACTTTGCAATGAAATGACAAGTAGATGTCATGAGTCTTAGGTAACTACTGACATACAGGTACTTCCTGATATACGATTGGGTTATGTTCACAAAAATGCAATCATAGAGCAAATGATCATATAGTGAACTTGAGATTGAATGCAAAAATAGGAATATGTTCCAAGACCTTTATATATGTCCCTGTAAAACCTAACTTAACGTTGAATATTGCCTAAAGTAATGAAGCACATGCTACACGAATGAAGCAATAACATAGGATGAACCAAACATTTTTGTAATTACTCTCACTGTAGTATGGAGTGCTGATGTCCCCTTGTAGGCTAAAGGGCATTGTAACTGTGTATAATTTCATTTTCTTTTTATTATTGTTCTTTTCTTTTTATTATTGTTATTATCATTGGATTTTGAGATGATGGTTTTGCACCTTGAGCCACACACCACAGCAGGTTCCAGGCTGCCACCCTGAGAGGCAGCACACAACCCTTGACTGACACTCAGCACCCACTCACTGCTGGGTGGACTGGGGCAGTGCTCTGTGGTGCAGTGGTCACCACACTCAGTTTGATGCCCAGGTGGAGCAGAGAAGGCTGGGTGGTCTCCTTATATTGTGTCGCAGTCCACCCAGCTGTGAGTGGGTGCTAGGTGTTAGTCGGGGTTGTGTGCCGCCTCTCGGGGTGGTGGCCTTGCACCTGCTGTGCCGTGTGGCTCAACAATGCACTCCCTTCATCCCCAAACACAGCTTCTGCTAAAACATATGAGAAACAAATTACAGTGGAGGCTCAATACTCGAATGCAAAAGTTCAATTTAATATTAGAAAAAATACCTTACAGTCGAACATCCACACCCGTGGTTGTAAACAAAGGCTCCCTGGCGTCCCCGTTCCCCATCCGCCAGTTGTGATTTGTGCTGCTGCGGTCATCAGAATAACTTTTTCTTGCATTCTATCTGTAGTTTTTCATTTATAAACTTACAATAAGGGGACTGTCCAGTGGCCATGGTACTGAAAAATATTAAAAAATCCCCAAAACACCACAAGAGCATCCCCGAACACATGGCAACATAGTGATGGAGTATTTTGGGGGAAATACGCTAAAATACATGGGGTATTTAAATTTTAAAGCCACGCCCTGCCATGCCCACCGCAGATGATAATAAGCACGGAAAAAGCCATGAAAAGTGGTTTCTTTGGTAAGGAAAGGCAGATGCTGGCAACTCAGTACTATGGCATACCCTCTCCCCTTCCATTTCAGTGTCCATGTGACTGCGATGGGAGGAGGATGTATTGAGTATCTTGCCCGTTGTTTCACGCCTTGCAAGCCACAGTCCAGCCTATTTTGCCTGCCTTTTTTGCCTTACAATGTCTAAACAAACGGTGCAAGGGGAATGGGAGACACCCTCGCATTCGAGTGACTAATACCTACAGTCATTGTAGGGGCGGCCGGGTGCTATATGAATCTTACAGAATATGCTAAACATGCCTAAAAAAACATATATGATGCACATGGTGGTGTATGAGCACGAAATATCCAACCCAAATAAATGTACAGGGTCATAGAGAACGAAAATGACATCTCTGGGGTTTTTTGCCTTTTTTCTCAGTTTTCAGTTTTTTATAATTCAAATCGTATCTTCTCCCACATTTCCCAACAGAATTTTAATTTTGAGGTATCATTTTGAGGCTCAATGTAGCTGCTACATTTCCATCTCATAGAATTTTGAAAAACTTATTTTCTCTGCTGCAATGTAATTTTATACAAAAAAGAAAAAAAAATAAAAGAAAAAATTCATAATGGCCATCAGAATAAAAAATTCTAAATTCTATGAGATGGAAAGTTTTTTTTATATCACATACTTCATATATGTACCAGCAAAATTGAAATTGCTCTCCGGTGACAAAGTTTATAGGAAAAATGTTATTTTCCAAAAATTGAGTTTTTATTTTTCATGCAGTTATTTAATGTTTGATTCACTTGTTACTACTAAACTAACATCTCGTAATAGCCATCTATCAGTGAAAAAAAAAAACTACTCACATACCTCTTTATTTTCGAATTTTTGAAAACCTAACCCTTAACACCAAAGGCTTACTAGTGGTGAAGATATCTGGTAATCAAACGTTTGCACATTTGGTCACAAACAAAGTTCTGTCATCTCCCTTCTTGCAGCCATCACTGTACTGTTCTGATACTGTATTACTGGTAATGCCGGTAGTACCGATATACTAATGCCGGTGCATTCTGCGTTCTGTTGGTAGTTTTTCATTTAGAAACTTACAATGGTACCAATGAGGCTTAGTGGTGAAAATAAGGAATCTAGTGAGAGTGCAAGTGTTAGTGAGCCACAGCACTCCATTAGTGGGTTCACAGGAATCACATCAGGAGAAACTTTATAAAGACATTTTCATGGATGGTGACTCATCCTCCAGCAACCTCCCTCCTCCTCCCTACTCTTCTCCCCTCCTCTTCTAAGTTATTCATCATCAGCCTTCACTTACAGTATGTACAAATAAAAAATGTAAAAAGAAAAAAATATATTTAAATTTCTATAAACTTGAGGTTTTACTAAGATTAGAACAAATTACCTGATTTATAGGTATCAATGATCAAACTTTTTAATACTTGAACAGCCATTTGTAACTAATCAAGTCAAGTATTGAGTCTCCACTGTATTATCATTATTATTGTTATTATTATTATTATTATTATTATTATTATTATTATTATTATGATGATCATCATAATCATTATCACTTATTGTTTATTATTTGCATATATGATGCTTCATCTCCATGTGTTGATGATCATTGTTGGCGTGGTTTTTTACTGAGTGGTCACAGGCTGCCTTCCCTGTGAGACAGTTGCAGTTTGGCTGTTGGGCATCTGTCGTGTCACGAGTTGCAATCATTCACTCACTGCTGGTGGGGGCACATATATTGTTCTTAAGGATAGTGAAGGGGTTAGAATAAAAGCAAACACTGTGTAAAATAGCAGTACAGAGTGTGACTTACCACAGAGGCTAGCCAGTGAATGACTGTGATTCCACAAGTAATCTCACATACAAAATAATTCAGAGAAATGTAATAAATAAAACATAAGTTATAAATTATAATAATAATTGTGATGATAACAATAAATGAACTCAATATATATATATATATATATATATATATATATATATATATATATATATATATATATATATATATATATATATATATATATATATAACATATCCAAACAAATGCAGCTGTACTTTCCTGAAGAATGAGTGAGTGTGTACTCTGGTGATTGTAGAAATGAAGCATAACCAATCGTTTAGCAGGCAAGAGGTAATAAAGAAGAAAGATCATTAATGGTGAAACATTGTATAACAGTGAATTATATTATGGGGGAGTACCTTTATGTACTTATTGCTTTGAGAATGAAAAGAATGAACAGTTATGAACTCTGAATATAATATTGGATGTCCTTTGGGTAATGTAATTGTAGAATAATTTCCTTGGATCACATAGAGATCAGTCATTGAAGAACTCTTGAGATGAGTTAATTTTTAATGGTATATGTTACCTTATCCTAACCCATCCAAAGTATAGCTGGGATGGCTGATAATTTTAGCCATTTCCTTGACTGCTCTCTCTAACCAAGCTGTAGAAGTTACAGAGCTCTAGCATTAGTTAGCACTGTGTAGTTGTTATAGCTCTAGTATTGCTGATAGTAATGACATTTAGTTGATTTCCCCTTTTTATGCTGAACGTCATTTTACAGTTTACTGCATTTGGGAAAAAGTGCAGCATACAGGTTGGTCCCCTTGAGTTATCTGGACTAGATTAAGATCAGAGACAGGCTTTGTTATTTTGTAAAGATTTATCCATTCGTCCCTGCCATAGTCATGTTTGATAATTATTGTTTGCTATTGCCGAAGAGAAAAAGAGGACATTTGATAAGAGTCACTTGCAAGGTTCCTGTAAATGTTCTTTGAATTGAAAGATATAGTATCTAGTAGAGTGTTGATGTGTTAGTGGAAGAGATGACTTAGGTGTGTGCAAAGTATGTTATCTACTACATAAACTTTTCATTGTTACTTCTCTGTCCTATCCTCAACCATCCCAGTACCTTGATGGCACGCACTGCACTACCATGTACCTACTTGTCTTCAGATAAATTTGTAGTGTTGATATTTTTGTATATCACTGATGGTCTTGAGAGATTGCTGTCTATGTAGGATGGATTCTAATTAATATGTAAAAAAATTTCATATTCTATATATTGGAAGTTCACTTAAAACTTAACAGATGTTACATGCCCAGTAATTCCTCAGATATTCTAGAAGTTTGGGACTCTAAGGTGGCAGTCTGCACTGCAATATAGAAAGAAAAATGAAAAAGAATTATCAATCTTTCTATGAATAAAGATAATGAGATAAATATTCATCTTGGTGTCATACTAGAAAAAAATCTGTCATGCTTCTGTTTTTTGTCAAGATAGTTGTGTTTGTTTGCAGCTTGTCTAACTAAAATTCAAATGAATAGTTCAGGTGATTCTTAAGAAATAGTTGTACTGGAGTGCATGCCAATGTTTAGTATAGTGTATTGTGACTTCCTGTGCCACACCTGACCACATCCTTGTGTACACAGCCTGTTGTAGTGCCCAACGACAGCCAGAGTCCACTACCTGGTGGCTGGGAGGAGCGACAGGATGCAAATGGCAGAACCTACTATGTCAACCACAATGCTCGCACCACACAGTGGGAGCGTCCCACCAGGTACTTCTCTCCGTTTAGTGTTAGGCAGACCTCTTAACTTGTGGTAAAGGGAGCCCCTTTGAATAACATCTTTTTGTCCCTAATGGAATTTTATCAGTATCTTTAGCAACTACATAAATAATTTCAGACTTATTTTAGTTTTTTGTTTAGTTAAATGGGCCATGTATTAAGGAGATTGGAAGGAAAGTCTCTAGTTACTGAAACACTGCAAATACATCATACAATGTTCCTGAAATCCATCTGTCAGAGCTTAGCTAGTGTGGTGTTGTGTGTTGGTGCTGCCTCCTTGTGTGTGCATGACTCACCTTGCTTTTGACAGTTCCCAAGGCAATGATGAACAGGAGCGGTTTCAGCGGATGGAATCTGCACAGAATGAATTCAGAAATGAATTTCGCCGAAGGTTCCATATATCGGTGGATGACAGTGAGGTGTCTGGAGGTGGGAATAACTCCAGAATCCTACAGTGGGTAAGTCTGAATCCTGTTTGTTCTGTGTTTGTTAGTGCAATCATGAAATATTCCATCACTATATACCTTTAAATACTTAATTTAGAAAGACTGTGTTTTTCTCATGTTTTGCTGGAGTCAGTCGTTTAATTGAGCTTGTAGCCATTTTTGTTTTATTTTCTATGTGGATTATCTAAATGCTTGTTTTTTTTTTTTTTTTTTTTTTTTTTTTTTTTTTTTTTTTCCAATTATTTGTGTGTTTGCATTGACGTAAACATTATCTGATACTTTTTGTCCTTTATTGTTTGATGTATCCTTGACTGGCTTGGCTTGGCAGGTTGTCAGATGTGAATCCTCCTCACTCACTCAAAGACTCATTATTGTTTTTTCATTGCCTAACTCCTTTTTTTTTGTGAAATTACTGTATTTGTATGTGTTAATGATGTGGGGATGTTGTTTCCTAAATGAACAACAGTATGAAGGAATGTGCAGATAAATAATGGGATCAGGAACACTCACATGGAACTTTGTCAAAATTTCACATGTGGTTTGATTTGATTCAGTACCAGTTGATTGATTACCTTTTTTTATTTATTTTTTTTTTTATTTGGAAAGAAAAGTTATGTATAATGTTCAATGTTACTGCTTTGCTGTGGTCTTGTGCACTGTGCAAAATATGATCTTGATTATTTAACCACATGCTAGTAATTGTGTGAAAAGAAATCATACTGTACTGGCAACTGTATGTATTTACCCTTACACTCTACCACACACACACACACACACACACACACACACACACACACACACACACACACACACACACACACACACACACACACACACACACACACACACACACACACACACACACACACACACATTAGAAGAGAGAAGAACAAGAGGAGACATGATAACTATGTATAAATTGATGAGCAAGATTGACATATTGGACAGAAAATTGATAAAGGTGACCACAAGTAATCATCTCCGAGGACATGGAAAAAAACTAATAAAAGACATCTGTCTAAATGACGTGAGAAAGTACAGTTTCCCGCATCGTAGTATTGATAAGTGGAATAAACTGAGCAGTGATGTCGTTGACACGGTGTGTGTCAATCAGATGAACGAGAGATATGACAGGAATGGAGAAGGAGACAGGACACAGAGAGCTTAGCTCGGGCCCTGTAATACACAAATAGGTAAATACACACACACACACACACACACACACCGCCCGGTAGCTCAGTGGTTAGAGCGCTGGCTTCACAAGCCAGAGGACTGGGGTTCGATTCCCCGGCCGGGTGGAGATATTTGGGTGTTTCTCCTTTCACGTGTAGCCGCTGTTCACCTAGCAGTGAGTAGGTACGGGATGTAAATTGAGGAGTTATGACCTTGTTGTCCTGGTGTGTGGTGTGTGCCTGATCTCAGGCCTATCTGAAGATCGGAAATAATGAGCTCTGAGCTCATTCTGTAGGGTAATGTCTGGCTGTCTCGTCAGAGACTGCAGCAGATCAAACAGTGAAACACACACACACACACTTTGCTTTCCAGTATTACACTAGCAACACGCATTAGTTGTGTGTTCATTCATGATCAAAATTGGCTCTTCAGTACCATGATACCATAATGGTTACATGGATTATCCTGTGTATCTTGCCAGTGTTCACTTTGTACCTTCTATTGGAACATCAAGAGTTCTGAGTCCCATCACACTACTAAATCCATGCCTCTTAAAACAAAGTAACACAAACAACATAGTATTACATTTTCTCTTGTGGTGAACTAATATTCATTCCATTTTAAAGAGTATGCAAGGAATATGTGAGTTTCACTCTCTCTCTCTCTCTCTCTCTCTCTCTCTCTCTCTCTCTCTCTCTCTCTCTCTCTCTCTCTCTCTCTCTCTCTCTCTCTCTCTCTCTCTCTCTCTCTCTCTCATGAAGCAAAGGAGGATGGAATGATGAAGAAGCTCATATATTTGCTCTATAAAACTAGTTATTATTTAATTCAATTTCTCATCCATTCCTAGGTTATATTTATTTATTTTCCATACATGTGTAACTGTTTGTTTTCTTCCATCATTTGTATATCTGGAAGGTTACACAGGAGTGCTTATTGGCTGAAAGAAAAAAATCATGAATCAAATGATGGTGTGAAGGTTCACTGAATTCCTTTTGGCAATTATTTTGCATTCTGCTTCTTCCTTCAACACTGTAACCATTACTCTTAGTCTTGGTTGATCTGTAGCCTTGCCATTCACATTATTTAGTTGTAAGTGCACATTTAGAATAATTAATTTACATCTTGGCTTGTTTTTTTCTTTCAATTTTAAAATGAGAATGAAAATTTTGTACATTATGTTGTTAAGCTGCTTTCTTTCACAAATTATTAGCATGTTAGTTGTGTTAGCATAGTTGCATTCCACTCTATCCTGTACTATTGACTAGTGCTTTTAACCATGTTTGTGAGATGGCACTTCAGTGTAGGCTTTTTTTTTTTTTTTTTTTTTTTTTTCCAAAATTTTTGTTACTCTTGACTCCTTCCTATGTAGAAGAAAATAATGATGTTCTAGCACTCCTGTAAGACATATACTACCAGTGTGGTATAACATTATTCTCACTGTAGCAGTGAATGCCAACCATGTTCTAAGAGTGACAAAGCTAATCCAGTAGCAAGGGTTGCCATGTGTTTGAGAGTATGAGGATCCAAGACTCTGGTTGTGAGGCTTGCAACATGCATTGGTTATTGGTTGGATTATATATTGTGGTTATTATGAAATATAAATGAATTGGCAAGAGAGCTTGTTGCAGAATCCAGATGCAAGTGTGTCAGATACAGTGGTTGTACTGATAGCACAAGAGTGTTCTTGGAATTGAAGATAAAGGTAATAATAAATGTTGAACATGGCATTTGTGTTATCTAGACTGGCTTGAGTATGGTGACAGCAGTGACAGGTGGCTAGATTTACTTTCCAACAGAACCAGTCAGAGGTACAGGCCAAAACTACTGAAGAAAAGGATTTCCTGTCTTCCTCGTTTTGCAAGTTTATCACCAAAGTGGGTCATGCACTCAACCCTTATTCGGTGCAGCACAACATGGTCAATGCAACAGATTCATTGTGTAAAAGGCAGATCGTACCTGTCATGTTTTTCATTTTACTGTTGTGTAAGTTTACCAATAGCTACAGGGAATACATTGAATCCATGTTCCTCACCTCTTGTCCCTTTTTCTTTTCTTTTCTTTTTTTTTTTTTTTTTTTTTTTTTTTTTTTTTTTTTTGACACTTTCCAACAAAATTGCTATTTGTCAGCAGTGCTCCATGTCCCTTGCAACAGGTTCCTTTTAGGTTTCAGCTTCTGACATTACCAGACTTCTTCAGCACACCACCTGTTCTCTCTCAAGCATCCATTCACACAGATGGCCTGCAATCCAGACATTTCAAATTATGTTATCATTTATGCACAATCTTTAGGAGAAAGAGGGACTTATATTAACTATTTAACCAGTATAAAAATTTCTGCATTTTGAAGAGTGGTGTGTGTAATGGTCAGTGATTCATCATGTCTGTGATGTGTGAATCTTGGAATGTGAATAATTGAGAACTTTTATGTATGTGAATGAATATCAAAATTGCTTGTGTGTAGTATAACTATGGCATTACCCTCAGTTCTCAGTTGGAAATATTTACATGAATATGCAACTTGAAATGTATTACCAATCTCTTCAACATAATTCATGTGGCAAACCTTCTGTATCTTAAACTATTTAAGATTTTTTATGAGTTATCTCTTTATTTGCAAGAAAATCTACTTATTACATTTATATTTTTATTTATTTATTTATTTGTTTAATTATTTTTATCTATTTATTTATTTATTTATTTATTTTATTTTATTTATTTTGTTTTTATTTTATTTTTTATTTTTATTTTTTATTTATTCATTCATTTTTTTGAATGGCCATGCTGCATGTGTGAGCTATCTGTCTGTTGAAGTGACAGTGTGCTCCTTGCTGTTGATGTCAACCTTTGTGTTGGTGTGATAATAGACATACATTAGAGGACTGTGATTGATCAGAATGTTCTGACTAACTGTTTTACTCTTTTTTCTCACGGTCTTGCATGCCACCTTTTGCATGGTTACATGACTGGCGCTTTGAAAATGTTTAGCAACAACTCGGTGCCCAAGAAGAGGGTGATGATGGTGATGAGGATGATGATGATGAGGATGATGAGGATGAGGATGGTGATGAGGAGGAGGAGGAGGATGGGGAGGGACACCAAGAGGAGGCACAACCTGCCTTTGATCAAGTTGTGTCTGGAGAGGTGAGACCCATGGCTGTGATGTAATGTAGTCTGTTGTCATAATGCTTTGCTTGTATTGATTAGATGAAGACAGAACATATTACACTGTTGAGATCATGAAACATTAAAGTTCAGTCAATGTCAAATGACTCTGCTTTATATTCATCACATTTACTAAGGTAGTTGCTAGTGATTAGGATAAGAATAGTACAGCTACTTACTAGATAGCCAACAGTACTTTGTCAGTACATGATGAGCATTTTACAAATTAATGAGTTGTGACAACAGTAGCTTTTGATTTGTCATGTAGTTTGTGCAAATTGTTAATGGCTTAGAGGCCATAAACTGTACTTTGAGAATATAAGAAGCAGTCAGTGATAGAATTATTTTAACTTGCCTTAATTATTTTCTTGTCATTTTGTATAATTTCTACATAAGTGACTGTCATACATTTAATTTTAAATGAATAATGCATATCATTAGTGTCAAGTAAAATTAAGCCCATTTTCTTAGTGATATATAAAGTTTGGGGCAACATTACAGCATGTTAGTGAGATATATTACCTGCATGGCAAACTCTGTGTTGTAAGGGCTGGTGTACAGTGTCATTACGTGCAGGCTGGGATATCTTACTGCATTCTAAATGCCTCTTGACGAGATTTATTTGCCCATTCATTAATTCACAGCTAGACTGAATCACAGAGACGGTCTTCTGTTTTGTAGACTTTTTGCATTTCTCATTAGGTTTCCTGTCAGGTAGCAGGCCTTCCTCACTTGCAGCTCATCTTCTTTTGATCATTTTTATTTTAATATATTTTTTGTGATAAACTGAAGATGTCAGGGCATTATATCTTGTGTGAGATTAGTGTAGAGCAAAAACAACAAATGGTTGTACAAATATACCCTTGTCTTATGTGTACAGTTGATTGTAAAAGAAATGCATTCAAGAGTTATGTAGATGGTAAAGGGATTCATTAGCTAAATGATGCTGCAGGAAGCAGGTAGGTTGTAATTGTATTTTGATGTGGCGTGGGATGTGTGTGCTTGTGTTTCCTTTAGTGCTAGCCAAGTGCACTTTTTCTTGGCCTATTACAGCAGATGGTGCTGTCAGGATTTGCTTCCTGCTTGTAGTGGTGATGCAAAAGTCGAGTTGGCATGACAGTACAAAGCTGTGTACAGAGCTGACGTTTGTCGGCAGTTACACGGTCATGGCATGACACAGCATGCTGTGGCCTGGTTTCTCTTCTCTTCATGTTTGCTTAGTAGGAAATAGTTTGCTGTTAATTATTTGTTTGATTTGTCATACTTTCCATATCAAGCAGTGTCTAATATATTGAAAAAAATAATGGTGGTTAATGATACATTCACATTTAGCATTTCTTGTGAGAGGGAGTTTGCATATTCCAATTACAGATGTTGCCAACACTTACCTAATCACATGTTGCAAAGGAAAGGAACTGTTTACTTGGCCAGAAAAATAAGTTATTAGAAATATGACCTTTATGGTTGACAAGGTACATATTCCATTGCTTGATTAGTAACTAGCAAAATGTTATACATAGTTGGAAATATGAGTTAGGTTTGTACACACATCTAACATGGAAAGACAAGGGTATGATTTACACCATACAAATCATATACTGGTAAAGTATGCATTTAGGATTTCAGGACAAAATTTCAGAAATTTTAAAAAATTTGTAGATATCTGTTTTTCCTTTCAATTTTGACATTCTTGATAGATAGGAAGATAAGAGGTTCTCTGGGTGTGTTCAAAACCTTCATTGATCAATTTGCTTTTCCTTCTAACTTACACATCATCAGCATATGGGACACCAGGTGTGGGTTTCTTTTTTCACTCTGTGTTAGTTGCTTTTACTTCCTGAACCTTCATTCTCATGTAGAACAGTAGGCATAGGTTTCCTTGGGTCTGTTCTCAGCCTGCATTGGTTAGTGAGTGTGTAGGGGAAGCACCACAGTGACCTTGTCAACTGGGATGACATATGCAAGTTAGAAGTTATAGTTACATTCCCTGCTCTGCTTTGGTGAAGGGTACAGTGCCAGGAACATATGAAGTCTTCACTGGAGCTCCTTTGCTCCTTACCACCACCAGCTTGTCTTGGCAGATTCAGGAGGTACAAAGTTCAGCAGGTCAACGTCCATCCCCTTCAAAAAGTTCCCCTGCAACCCCTACCTCTGTCACCACCACTAGTGTCACCAGTAATGCACCCAAGGTATGCGCTAGTCTCACTCCTCTGCCCCCTTGTTCACTCATTCACTTCACCATAACACTATCACGTGTGTGTGTGTGTGTGTGTGTGTGTGTGTGTGTGTGTGTGTGTGTGTGTGTGTGTGCACACGCGCGCGTGTGCATGTGTGTGTCTGTGCGCATGGTAGAATTTATGCACATGATCACAGTAACAACCTTTTCCTCTGTCTTTGTACACAGCTTTTCAGTTACTCAATAGAAATACTTTGCAGCAAGTCAGAATGGTGATATTTGTAAAGTAAATGATAGGGTTGTTGGACTCACTGTACCTAAGGCCAAAGCAAGAATCTAATCCTTAAAGATGTCCTTGCCCTCCCCTGTAAGAAGCTTATGGTAATCCATGAGTCTAGAACTGGGTGGGGGGAAGATCACGTGGTTCACAACAGCCTTGTGGCTTCACTCCTTAAATTTACTGAAGAATAGACTGCTTGTGTTCATGGTGTTCACTGTTGTGTGTGTGCACTGCATTGTTTATTGTACACTCTGGAATATCTCATGCCAGTGTCATGGTACCAGTTTCACAGATTAAGGAAAACACTATCTATGCATCTTTCAGCTTATGAGTTACTTTGATGTTGATTTGTCAGACTGTAAAAGTTGTGGTAGTTTCCTTAGTATTGTAATGTTGATGGAATGCTGAATGCTGTAGTGATGATAGAAAAATAAATAAATAAGAAACATAATATAAGAAGCAAAGAAAGCTGCAAGAAGGCATTAGGCCTCCACACAGTCCCTGTCTGTAATACACCTACCTATTTCCACCTATCATCACCACTCATAAATATCTCTAATCTTCTCCTAAAGCTCCCTCATGACTCAACACTAACAACATTCATCTACCACTCTATTTGATAACTGATTCCTTCCTATCTCTTTCTTAAACCTAAACTTTCAATGTATCCATTGTTTATTTATTTTTTTATTTATTAAATGAAATTTTTTTTTATTTTTATTTTTTTATTTTTTTTTATTTATTTTTTTTTATTTTATTTTTTATTTATTTATTTATTTTTTTTTTGTTAGGGGTAATTTTTTAATTTAATCTTACATTGACAATAGCATATTTCTGTATCTCATGTGTTCATACCAATGAGACTAATATTTCAGGATAAAACCAACATTTTCAAGCACAAATGTTAGATGCTCAATAATCTACTCAGAAATTAGCAAAATGTATGTGTTGTAGCTGCATTAGAAGTCACAGGCAAAAAGTGAAGAGATTGTGCATGTGTGGCAAGTTGCAGTGCTCAGCTTGCTCCTGAACCACATGTCTTACAGTCTGTGAGATTCCTCTATAGCATGTCATGAAACATATACTGACATTGTATTCTTTGTATGTCAAAAATAGATTAGGAGTAAAGCAAGAAAATTGGGAAACCTTTGTCCTTATTTTTGTACAAAAAGAGTAACTAAAGTACAATTGTGCTTACAGCAGGCCTAGAGGTAGGAAGGAGAGCTTAATACAGGGTGTGAGTGTGTATGTCCTTATCTGGGTGACTCAACATAGCATGGGGGTGTCTGTGTCTGTCTGCCTCATTCACATTATAAAATAAGCTATTTCTTGCATATCACATCAGCTCATTTTCATTTTATCTTTTAAGAATAATGTATTGAATATTTGTTTCAGTTTATTTATGCATGTTTAACTTTTTTTATTCCTCTTTATAGTTATTCTTTCATGTGGCAATATTGAACAGGTATCCATTATTATTTACCTAGTTGTATTGTACAGGGTTGGGGTGGGGCTCATAGTGTCCTGTCTCCATTTATCCAATTTTTCCTTAAAGTTATGCTGTAACAACTTCTTATTCAGTGCATTCCACTTCTCTACCATTCTGTGTGGAAAACTGTATTTTCCAATATCCTGCACCACAGCTGCATATTCCAGCTTTGGACATATCATGCTTGTGATGATTTTTTTTCATCATATCTTTGTCCATGAATTGAAATGCCACTTTTATATTAGTCAACATTTTATATGATAATCCAAATGTTCTTATGTGTTTTTCGGGGTTCAGATTTTCCTGTATAATCACTCGCAGATCTTTTTCCTCATTAGTCTTCATTATTTGTCCCTCTCCCATCAGATAGTTCCATACTAGTCTTCTTTTGCTCTTTCCTAGTTCCATTACATGACATTTCTTGGCATTGAACTCCAATTTCCACTTCTTACTCCACTCGTAGATCTTGTTTATATCTTCCTGTAACAGCAAAGAGTCCTCCCGGGTTTTGATAACTCTTAGCAGCTTTGCATCATCAGCAAATACATTAATGTAACTTTATCCCCTTGTGAATGTCGTTTACATAAATCTGAAACATGATATGGACTAACGCTGACCTTCTGGCACTCCGCTTGTTTTTTTTTAGCCTAAGATGAGTATGTACAGTGGAGACTCGATACTCAAATGTCTAAATACTTGAACTTCTCAATATTCAAATGCAAAAGTTCAATTTAATGCTCAAAAAAATGCCTGATAGTCGAATGTCTATACACGTGGTTGCAAACAAAAGCTCCCTGGCGTTCCCCTTCCCCCTCTGCCAATTGTGACTTGTGCTGCCACGGTCATCAGAATAACATTCTCCTGCATTCTATCTGTATTTTTTTTATTTATAAACTTAATTAACACCAAAGGCTTATTCGTGGTGAAAATATGTGTTAATGAAATGGCCGCACATTTGGTTGTATACAAAAAGTTCTGTCATCTCCCTTCTTGCAGCCGCCATTGTACTGTTCTGATACTGTATTACTGGTAATGCTGGTAATA
This sequence comes from Portunus trituberculatus, assembly GCF_017591435.1. Taxonomy (NCBI): domain Eukaryota; kingdom Metazoa; phylum Arthropoda; class Malacostraca; order Decapoda; family Portunidae; genus Portunus; species Portunus trituberculatus. The sequence continues at coordinate 18,439,767 of NC_059279.1, read as the reverse complement.
CTGGTATACCGATGCCGGTGCACATCCCTAGTTTTGCCGCAGTCTTGAGAAAAAGAACATTCTTCTGCATTCTGTTGGTAGTTTTTTGTTTAGAAACTTACAATGGTACCAAAGAAGCTTATTAGTGATGAAAATAAGGAATCTTGGGAGAGTGCAAGTGTTAGTGAGCCACTAGTGGATTCACAGGAATCACACCAGGAAAAACTTGACAAAGACGTTTTTGTGGATGGTGACTCATCCTCCAGCGACCTCCCTCCTCCTCCCCACCCTTCTCCCCTCTTCTAAGTTATCCATCACCAGCCTTCACTTACAGTATGTACAAATCAAAATTGTAAAAAGAAAATATATTGAAATTTTTATAAACTTGAGGTTTTGCTAAGATTAGAACGAATTACCTAATTTATAGGTATCAATAGTCAAACTTTTTAATACTTGAACAGCCATTTGGGACAAATTAAGTTAGAGTATTGAGTCTCCACTGTATCTGATCACAATTCTCATCTCCGTGTCCTTCAAATAATCCCTTGTCTATTCCAACAAAGTTCCTCACAGTTTGTGTGTGTGTGTGTGTGTGTGTATGTGCATATGTATATGTGTGTGTGTTGTAGAAGACATTGAGCTTACAGGAAAAAAGGATTCCCATATATAGCACAGGTTGTGTCAGCAGCCTTGGTCTTAGTCTTGAATGATTTCATGACGCTGAAGCCCTCCATCTCTCTCTCTCTCTCTCTCTCTCTCTCTCTCTCTCTCTCTCTCTCTCTCTCTCTCTCTCTCTCTCTCTCTCTCTCTCTCTCTCTCTCTCTCTCTCTCTCTCTCTCTCTCTCTCTCTAAATTTCTTAATTGCATATTGAGACCAAATATAATGGTCTTATTATAAAAGAAGACCAATAGTTATTCTTATATGAAGTATATATTTAAGTCAAGATTATGTTTATTCATAATGGTTAAAAAGAATCATGAACTTTCAACCCAGATGACTTCCAGGTCTCTCTTCTTCAATGTTAAGCACAAACAAACAAGGAAGTGACCTCATGAAAATAGCTAGGCACTTGTAGGGCTTCCTGTCATCTGGAGATCACTGTCTTCCCCACGTGCCTCCTGTGCCACAGCCTTGCACCTCACACCAGTCAGTTGCTCCACACCACACTGCTAACACACACCTCAGATTTATGGTTGAAAATACTCTAAGTGTTTTAAAAATTCAGTGTGTGATTAGTGATCTGAAAATATTGTTGAGGGACATATCAGAGGAATAAAATGCAGGATTTGGAAATAGTGGTGGTGAACTTTGGGGCAAGTGCACCCATATACACAGAGGCAGTGTTTCCTGATCCAGAAGTGAGAAGCATAGCTGCTGAGAAAGAGGATAAAGCCAGACAGTTAAGACGTGAGGCTCGAAGGCGTGCCCATGCAGAACGACACAATGCAAACACCACTACAACCTCTAGAACTGCCAGGAGAACCACCAGAATCTCTGCCACACACTCCAATACAGCCTCCACCACACAGTCAAGCAGTAGATCCTCCAATGTGGCCTCCATTACAGCCTCCACATCAGGCCAATCATCCCAGACCCAAGCCACCAACTCAGACTCTGACTTTGACTCAGACTCGGACTTGGAGAATGCACCACAGAACTTGGCTGAAGGTCAGACAGAGAACAGCAGAGATAATAGTGAAGAGGAATGGATAACATGTTCAATTCCAAGAAATAGTAATGAGCAGGTGCAGATCTCTGTTCACTCTCAGCAGGGTACAGCAACCACTTCGTCTAGTCAGCACCTCACTGTCCCACAACCCACCCGCCGCCGCATTGGACCAAAGAGGTTTCGCTGGTTTTCCCGTAATGTCCCGCTGGCAAACCAGAACCGCTACCACCCTGATGAAGACATAGAAGAGTGTTGGTTGAGCCCTGTACCATCTCCACATCAGAGCCCAATCTGCAGCCCTGCAGTGGGGCGCCTTGCCAAAAAGTGGAGGAACAAGTCATTGCCAGTTGTTCTCAATGGGTGTAACACTTGCCGAGGGGACGTGGCTATTCACTCCCACCAGCGGCCTCGACTCATCCAAGCTCTTTTTCAGCAGGTGGTTTTTGTTATATCAATATTGCCTATTGTTAAATTGTACTAAGACATATATCATAGCACAGTTGTATGTTTTGAGTTGGAGTGAAAGTGAGAGAAGTGATAATTCATTATTTCTATGTTATAGTTGCTTCATTAATTGGACAAAAGTAAACATATCACTCATTTCTTTATTCTTTGAACATCTCTTTGAAACTCATCACACCTAATATCTCATGCACATTTTTATCCTTACTCAGTGACCTGCCAAGCTTATTATTCGTGTTTACCTCTACTAATTTTGTGTTATCATCTGTAAGAAACACAGTAGAAGCCACAGCTGATAAAAAATACTTTTTGGTGTCCACAGCCCCAGAACCAGACCACCAGTACTAATGATGAGATGCTTCCTCGAGGATGGACCAGCCAAGTAGCTCCCAATGGCAGAGTGTTCTTTATAGGTGAGAGATGAAGAGTATTTTAGAATGATTCTTGTCTAACACATAGGTAGATCACACTTGTATGTTCTTCAAAGCTGAGAGAGAGATAAAGCTGGAGATTTTATGAATTGCTATTGTTAGATGCTAGAGAGAGAGAGAGAGAGATTCCATATGACTATATATCCAATACAAAAATAGATCATACTAGTGCAACTCTTCAGGACTTTTACTGCAATAAGATAGATAAGCACATCTTACTAACACAAAAATTGGCCTCCACCATCAGACCACATCAACAAACAGACCACCTGGATTGACCCACGCTCTGGGATGCCAAGCTCGCCACCCAACCAACGTCACGCCAACAACTTGAAGCACGAGGATGAGCTTGGACCACTGCCTGAGGGCTGGGAGCAGAGAGTACACACAGATGGACGGATCTTCTTCATTGACCATAGTAAGTAAAGAAAGACTGGCTTCTTAGTCAGTGTGTCTGTTTTCCTCAGTGTTGGTAATGATAGCTTGTTCAGATGTTTTTGTAACTATTGATAAATTCATTTAGTTTATTTCTTTTGTTTTGATATTTTACTTCCTGGAATGCAGAAAAGGGTTGATGAGCCTAACAGTGTGAATGAGATCTACGTGAATCTGCAATGCTTTGTCCTGGCCACCCTATGTAGGATTGCAGGCTTGCTATATCAATAGATAGATTTTCTTCTTTAATTTTGCACAATCCTTTTTCTTTTAATTTGTCTTGTATTTTTCTTTAAGTCTAGTTTTATATTCTTATTTGGTTTATGATTGTATTTGATGGTACATTGTCATTTGTTTTACCTCATACATAAGTATTAGACCAAGAAACCATAAGTTGATTAGTGTTGATGCACTCATGTTGCCAAAACTGATATACAAGAAGTCATTGCCTCCATGGGGTCACCAGAGAAATACTACTCTTATGCAGTTGTTATGGATACTTGATAAATCTATTCTATCAATCTAAATACTATGCTAATAATCACACAGCAAATGGTTTAGATTGAACACCACACACCACATTCATTCATGAGGTCTGTTGTGGCCTATATTTCTGTGTGACATCATTCATTCTCTTATCCCCATCAGCCCTTTGTTTCTTGTGGCAGGGACTAAGAGTGTTGCTGCTGTATTCCCTGTATGTCATAAAAGGCAACTAAATTTCCTTCTCTGTTTTTTTATTATGAAAAACAAAACACTGAATAATTAGTAACAAATTATTATGTACTTAGAAAAGCGCACAACAACTTGGGAGGATCCACGGTTGCTGAACCCAGCCATTGCAGGCAAGGCAATACCATACTCCAGGGACTACAAGCAGAAGTATGAATTCTTCAAGAACAGACTACCAAAACCAGTAAGTATGCCACATTAAATATTGATAGACTTAATATCATGTTTACCACTACAGTAATACTCTGCTTAACGAACAGGATAGGGGGTGTCAAAGCTGTTCGTAGAGCGAAAATTCGTTAAGCGGACATTATTTTCCCATAGGAAATGATGGAAATAGGGGGGATGCATTCTGGGCTGGTCCCCAACATACCACATGGGTTAAAAAAAGAAAAATTATATATACGTTTGGCAGCATATTGGGCCACCGTTGTACCACTACTTTTATGATGTCATATGAGTCATTGGAAGTTAGAGGAGCTACGTACAAATTCTCTCACATTCTCGCATTTATGCTCACAAAACAACATTTCTATTAGCTTTTTACAAACCTTGCCCCCAAGAAAGGATTGTTTTGTAATACTTAAAGGGAAATCTTAATGGAATACCAAAAAATAAAGCAGAGAAGAGATGAGCCACACACGAAGCGGGGGACTCGCGGCGACTCGGCCGCTTCTTCTTCTTTGTATGACCCTTTTAGCCTGCGTTTTGTCTTTCCCCATGATATTTGTTTCCACTCATCTATTGCCTGTTATAATGGATATCATATCTTAGTATTCATATACGCTCATGCCAGGAGGATAACCTTGGCTCCGTGGCAGTGAGTGATAGTGAATTATTAATGAAATACCGCGGTATTTCATTACTAATTCACTATCACTCACTGCCACGGAGTCAAGGTTATCGTTGAGGAGTGGAAACAAATATCATGGGGAAAGACAACACGCAGGCTAAAAGGATCACAAGAAGAAGAAGCGGCTGAGTGGCCGCGAGTCTCCCACTTCGTCTGTGGCTCATCTCATCTCTGCTTTATTTTTTGGTATTCCATGTAAGATTTCACTTTATGCATTACAAAACAATTCTTTCTTGGGGGCAAGGTTTGTAAAAAGCTAATAGAAATGTTTTGTGAACATAAATGCATATATAAGACAGTAACACCACCTCCAGAGATGGTGTTCCCAGCAACCTCAGAGCAACCTGATAGCAACCTTGTCACCGTTCCTCCAAGCGTTCATGGATGCCATTTCGCTGCAAGAGGTTGCTCTGACATTGTTAAAGAATCTTGGATCCAGCTCCAGGAGCGCTAGAGACAGAGGCGGGGAGCCAGACAATCACAGCGAAGCTGCCGTGTTCGGTCATCCGGCAAATTCAAACCCAGAAAATTCGCTAAAACGGATGTGGTAGTACGTTATGCGGACTTTTGGTCTAACTTTATATAGTACGTTAAACGAAAGTTTGTTAAGCGGAGTATTACTGTATTTTTACCTTGAGAGTATAATGAAATTCTCTCTCTCTCTCTCTCTCTCTCTCTCTCTCTCTCTCTCTCTCTCTCTCTCTCTCTCTCTCTCTCTCTCTCATGACTTTAATCTTCCTTCCAGGCTAACGTCCCCAACAAATTTGACATCAAGGTCAAACGTAACAACATTCTTGAGGACTCATTTGCCATCATCAGCCAGGTGTCTCGTGTTGATCTCTTACGGACCAGACTGTGGATTGAATTTGAAGGGGAGGTAAGTAACATTTGGAAAAATGACTTCTGGGACTTGTCTATGCTATTGGCACATTAGGAGGTTATAATGCTGAGTTGTAGTGATTTTACATATTTATTGGTGTGTATTTTATTGCCATGTCATTTTAGAAGAGATGCATTGAAGCTTCATTTACTCACTTTAGTGTAATGATATATTAATTTTGGTGTTCAGTGATTCTCTTCTATAACATTTTAACATGTAACCATTCAGCTACTGCCAGTGAACCAGTTTCCTACTTCTTTTAAAAGTAAACATATTGCTATCAAGACAGATTCATGCAATAATCAGTCTTATAAGTTAGTGGATTCCATATAAGGATGGGTGATCAAGTTTGAAATAAGTATTGTGAGTGAGTGATGATATGGAAGATTTATTGAGCAGGAGGGAGCTAATAGTGGTGGCTAATACTCACAACTGCTTTTCACATTCAGGTTGGTTTGGACTATGGAGGGGTGGCCAGAGAATTCTTCTTCCTGTTGTCAAAAGAAATGTTCAATCCCTATTATGGTCTCTTTGAATATTCTGCCACGTAAGTCTTTAGTGAGGTTGTTCTATGCATGTTGCACCCATCTGTGGTGCAGGGTAACTTCATTTATTACAATTTTTTTTTATTAGAAGTGGAATAATTCTGTTTGTGTTGATTAATGAATACATAAATATCACTTACAAAATAACAAAATAAATGGATTTTAAATCTACCAACAATTTTAAGGAATATGGCTCATTCTAAGTTGTGATTCATTTGTAATGAGAAAGCTGATGAAGTCATTAGCTTTTGTTTTTAATTTGAAATAGTAGGTAGATGATGGTATCCTCTAAATGTGAGTTTTTCTTTCAGAGACAATTATACCCTCCAGATCAATCCATACTCAGGCATGTGCAATGAAGAGCACTTGCGATACTTCAAATTCATTGGTCGTGTTGCTGGCATGGCTGTGTATCATGGGAAATTGCTTGATGGTGAGCACATTAAGAGATTCACACTACAAATTTTATCATGATTTAGATTTATGGACAGTATACATTTCTCATCTTAATTTTTTTCAAGATTTTCAAGATTTAACATGCCATCTTTCTTTATTTTGCATCCAGCCTTCTTCATCCGACCATTTTATAAGATGATGCTATCTAAACCCATTGAACTGAAGGACATGGAGAGTGTGGACTCAGAGTACTACAACTCCCTCCTCTGGATCCAGGTGGGTACTTTTTAACTTTGAGTCTAGAAGGGGAGAATGGAGTGCTTGTGTGGAACTGGCAACTGTGTATTGGAGCTTAAATAAGTGATGGAGAGTGTAATGCCAATTAGCTTACAGCTTTTTTATGGGATTTGAAATCATATACAGTGGTTCCTTGCGATAACGGACCTTGCAGTAACAGATTTCACTCAATAATAGACTGATCAGACACTAACCAATATTTTTTGGACTGTGATGGGAATTTTTTTCACCCAACAAGTCTGTAGTTCCTGAGTGGCTAGGTGGATGAATAGACATATGACACAATAAACAAGCCAAAAAAGACATGATAGACGTGGTACCAGTGTAATGCATTTTTCATCTGTGATTTACTGAAGCTGTAATAAGGTGGAGAGTGGTGACTGCTTGCTTCTGGGGGTTACCGAAGTGACACTCTTGGTGATTTGCTGGTTGGACCCGCAGCATGCCAAAGTGAAATGCTAGTTATGCATTTCTGTTTGAATGTCATAGAGCAAGCAAGGATAATTACACTGCCACAGTGAGAGAGAGAGAGAGAGAGAGAGAGAGAGAGAGAGAGAGAGAGAGAGAGCACCTCAGCTAAGGAAGGTACAGAAGACAAAAATACAAACAAAATTCCCCAATCTCTTGATTTCTGTCCTTATTTCCTGGTCTTTGGAGGTCTTCATTTTCATGTCTCTTGTTTTGATTGTGGGTAATTTAATATGAGGTGGGCTAGGTTTTTTTCTAGATGACATAAAGAGCAAATTGTGTCATCACCATGGTGGCAGAAAGCAGTGTCAACAACACAGCTGCTGATCTCTCTCTCTCTCTCTCTCTCTCTCTCTCTCTCTCTCTCTCTCTCTCTCTCTCTCTCTCTCTCTCTCTCTCTCTCTCTCTCTCTCTCTCTCTCTCTCTCTCTCTCTCTCTCTCTCAATTATTTCTTCGAAGCAGTACTTGTTTACAGATTAATGCCTTAGATTGGCTGTGAGGGTGGCCATATGGCAAGTTTGTTGCAGGATTATTTTGTATAATAAGATTGCATAAGGTGCAAGCCTATGAGGTGTCGGTACTCAGCAGGGTCACATTTCCCTGCTAAGATGCCACGTTTAAAATGGAGGAACACTTTTCTATAGAGAACACACCTTAATGTTTACCTCAATGGCGATGTAAAACAAAAGTTAGAAGGATTTTGCAAGTAATTTTGGAAACTCACCAATTTATATAGAAAGCAGGAGAGAAGGAATGTTGGAATTAACCTTAAAATAAAGGATAAATAAATTAATTTACTGATGGCAAATCGTTGCTTCCTTCGGGTTATTTCATTTATATATATTAAAATGAAATTATGATAAACATTTAAGCCATTAAAAGGGCAAATAATATTTAAAAGATAATCAAAGGGGATAACGAGCGTGATGATAAAGCTTGGCATGTTTTGGGTCGGCTAGTGCCCTGAAAAACACTCTCGTCCCAACTGCCAAGGCGTCAACATCACCGCTCGTCCTCTTGACTACGCAAAAGCTACCACGTGCAGGAGAACTTGATCCCGCCAGACTCGATACTCCCACCATATTGAAAGCCAGATAAGTTCTAGCTGTTAATATTAGCTTAGAGGTTGCAGATCCTGTAGCTAGCTAGCTATTCATTGGCAGCTGGAACACTGAAATGTGGGGGTGAGTGCTCCCAGCCATAACTGCCGGGTAAGAGTCTGGTGATTACTTTTATTTACCGGTTTCTCCTTTAAATGTCTTATTCACATTATTTTTTATTAAATTCCCCTTAGGTTGTGTGGAACACTAATTTCTAACAGGAAAGACAGAAACAGAGGGTAAGGAGGTAGAGTGGCATTAGAGAAAGAAGGTAAGTCCGTGATTTACAGAGAGGTGGCAGTAGTGTGGAGGTGGTCTACTCTGACCGTGATGATACCTTGTCTTCCTCCCCTCCTTTGTCACCTTCAGGCAGTCATTAGATGTTTGTTAAGGATGCCACTGAACTACATGAGAATTGGTCATTACACCAAATGGGAAGCTACATCTTTAATTCATCTATTCTTGCTAAGATAAATTTTTATTACTGTAGACTTCTTAACCCCTTCAGTATCATGACGTGTTTTCATATTCATATTCTGGTGACTATTTAGTGATTTTGTACAGCTTCAGAAACTTATGTGGGGAATTAGAATAGTGAGGACTGTGGCCATTAATCTTCTGACCTCCATTGACCCTTCCTAATGTCAATAAAATTGTCTGATCACATCCAAAACTCAAGGTGAAAATGCATCCCAGTACTGAAGGGGTTAAATAATAATTAACTCTTTTGTTTAAACATTGAGTGTAGAATAAGAAGGATTAAATTATCAAAATAATTGATTGCGTTATTAAAAGAGAATAAACTACCGAAAAAGGGAAGAGGATGTTTAAGGGGCTCGTGGACAAACTGTTCTCAGTAAAGGACAGTTTGCAGTAATGGACAAGCCCTCATCCATGAAGTGTCTTTTATTGCAAGGCACCACTGTAATACTTTTCTAAAAGTTAGTTATTTCAAGGGAAATCATCATACTTCCTTAGGTCCCCCAACCAGCAGAGGCAAAATGCTAGAAGCACTTCTGCTTTGGGGGATCCTTGGGAAGGATTAGAGGGATAGGACAAGATGCAGATATAAGATTGTGATGGGAGGAGCCCAACAGAGAAGATAGGTTAACAACATAAGCAGAAGGATTAGAAGTAAGGAAAAGGTCAAGAATGTTGAGCATATTTCCAAGACAGTCAGGAATATGAATAGGGTGTTGCATCAGTTGCTTAAAGTCATGGAGGGTAGTAAAGTTGAAGGCCAGTTCACCAGGATAGGAAATTCAAAGCTGGTGGTGAACAATGAAATCTCCAGGGATGAAGATCTCCACAAAAGGATGGAAAGACAGAATGTGCTACACTCTTGAAGTCAAATAATCAAAGAATTTCTTATAGTCAGAGGAGTTAGATGAGAAGTATACAGCACAGACAAATTTAGTTAGAGAGTGACTCTGAACGTATAGACTTTTGTCATCTGAAGGTTGATTTTATTTTCTATTTTCATATCCCACAAAGCATCAACAAAAAGTAACTAAAATAAAAACTTACCAATATCATGCTTAATTCTGCTTTCACTGGGGCAAAAGTGAGTGTTATGGTTTAAGAATAACTACAGTTGAGTAGTAGCCGTAGTTGTTGTTTCTGTTATTATCAATATTATTAAGAGAGTGACAGAGAGAGCGAGAGGTGGAGAGGACGGTAGAGTTGGGCTTGGGAGGGAGAATGGAAGGGAGAGAGTAGGAGTTTCTGAAGGGAAACCTTTGCTTTACCTGGGACTTAGCACTAATGAAATGCATAATGTATTTATCATTTTGCTTTGTCATCACTCAGCTTACGCCATGACAGGTTTCCTGACAATTCTTGCCAGACATTGCCAGACACCATCTAGGAGGAGGGGAGGCAGGTAGCCGTGGTGTGTGAACACCCGCTGGTACAGATTCAAAATGGCTGCTGCTAAGTGAGAATCTGGATGCCCACATAGTCCTGACCATGAGGTGCAGAACTATTGCACCGCTTTTAAAATCACAAGATTGAATAGCACCAGATGTGAGATTTATGTATAGTTATTGTTGTAATTATTGTAAAATCCAAGTTTTCATAGTTCAGTTATCACTGGTTCACTTTTTTTTTTTTTTTTTCCATTGGAATCTAACTACATATTTCTAAAATGCAAGAAATCTCATTTTATCATGGAAAAGTCAGCTCTGATATTAGATAGATTACAAGATAAATCATGGCATGGATTGATTAAATACCCAGACATGTTCATAGGTGGCATACTATTGGCTGGAGCCTTGCCAGTAGCTAATTCAAGCATTCTTTATAATTTTACTTCACTCTAATTGGCTGCTGTGCTCTCTGAAGAGCTGTGAATACTCTGCTTCACTGTACAATATGTAGTCATCATCAGCATTACATTGTACAGCTGTTTTTTTTTATCTTCATTCATCTCGTCCTTCATCAGTGATTACCTGTGTAATACATCATATTATTAACAGTATGTATCTGTGACTTAAGTTATATGATGCAAAGGCTTCTCTCTCTCTCTCTCTCTCTCTCTCTCTCTCTCTCTCTCTCTCTCTCTCTCTCTCTCTCTCTCTCTCTCTCTCTCTCTCTCTCTCTCTCTCTCTCTCTCTCTCTCTCTCTCTCTCTCTCTCTCTCTCTCTCTCTCTCTCTCTCAATTTGGCAGCCTATATTTTCCTCCCATATGTCTTGAAATGACATTAGGCAACTCAGGTTGAATGATTCTTTGCTCCTTACCATATTTATTTTTCCACCACACCAGCAACATAATTTTCAGCTAACCACCATGATTGTGTGTTATGGTGATATTTATCATTACCCCTAAAGTATTTGTTGCAAGCTTATGTTTTTTCTTTGCTGCAGGAAAATGATCCAGCAGACTTAGATCTGACCTTCAGTGTTGATGAGGAGACCTTCGGGAGAACCACGTCACATAACTTGAAGGAGAATGGAGGGAACATTCCTGTCACCAATGAGAACAAGAATGAGTATATTGAGTAAGTCAGTTACCCAAGTCTTCACCAGTTCTTCTACTCTTCTACATGTTAGGATATAGTGAATTGTTGAGGTAGTGGTAATTAAAGAATTTTAACACAGTATGTATCAATATATTATCTTTCCTAAACTTAGATGTTGAAAAAGAAATTGTTGAAAATAGATCATTCCTTACTTATTCAGTAATGATTTATTTCTCAGGCTGGTCATAAACTGGCGCTTTGTCCAGCGCATCCATAACCAGATGGAGGCGTTCCGGGAGGGTTTCAATGATGTGGTGCCCATTTCCCATATCAAGATTTTTGATGAGGTAAATGTTAAATTGTTTTCAGTGTTATTTGTTGCTTCTGTGTGACATCATTCTTTCGTAATGATATGTAATATGAATTCCAAAAATTTGTCATCCATAACTATTTTTCTGCTTTAACCATTATACTCTTGAAGTATTAGCATTTAACTTAATTTTGTTAATTCTTACTAGCAAGGGCAATTATTTATGTATCTTATTAACCATCTCTCCAATACATCCATCAGAATGAACTGGAACTGCTCATGTGTGGCATTGTTTCCATTGATGTGAAGGACTGGCGAAGCAACACTGTCTACAAGGGAGAGTATCACCCCAACCACATTGTCATTCAGTGGTTCTGGAGAGTAAGTTTGGTTGTGGCTATGTGTATGCTGACCTAGGCATTCCAGCTTCAATAGTAAGACAAATTTCATTCTACATTTAGATGATAATGAATATACATATAAAGCAAGCCCCCGCACTTGGCAAATCTCAGCTTGATGAAATTGACTTTTGGCGGTAGGGTGGTAACGGACCACGGAGTGCACACTTGGCGATTTGAATTCTAACGTGGCGGTCCCCTGGCGGCCGCACAGCGAACCGCTGCCCTGTGACATCAGACCTCTCTCGAAACCTATCAGAACGCAGTGTGAGAATTCCCTTCAGCCATTTTGTTTATGCTATCCTCTGTTCTGCTAGCGTGGGAACGAATTCTGGAGGTTTATCACCAACATGGCCTCTACTAGCGCAGCAGGTGGTACCAGTGGGGGTAAGGACAATGGTGGTGGCAGCAAGGAAGAGAGTGGGCAATGGAAATGGGTGGAAAAACAGAAGTACAGATGAGAAAAGCATCACAAATGCTTGTTTATTGGTCTGTTTTATGCATGTGTTCTAATATGTGAAGGCAAGTGATTTTATTTCATCTCGAAAGATGATATTATAGGGGTCAAAAGAGGGACGTTGGCAATGACCAAAGACTGATTGAGGCATTTTTTAGGCAATTTATATGGTATAAAGAACTTGTGTTTGGCGAAATTCACATTTGGCGTTAGTTTCGCCAGACTAATTAATTCACCAATTGCAGGGGCTTACTGTATTTGTTTAACTTGTGATTAAGGAGACCATTCTGATATGCACTAATTCAAGTTGGGCCTTTCTTTTTACAGGTGGTGTTGTCCTTTACTAATGAAATGAGAGCACGCCTTCTCCAGTTTGTCACTGGTACCTCACGTGTCCCTATGAATGGATTCAAGGAGTTGTATGGCAGCAATGGGCCTCAACTGTTCACTATTGAGATGTGGGGAGAAACCAAAAACTACCCACGCTCCCACACATGGTGAGTGCCTTTACAGTGGAATGGCAGTTTACCATTAATTCAGTATTTTGCTCATGGTCAGAATGTGTGAAGTTCTTAGTTCTAAATTGGTACTTTGGCAAACTGTTCTCTCTGAGTTCCTAATTATATGCCAATTTTATGAACAGCTTTCACTATTTTATATTAGGATTGATCTGTCAATATACCCAGCCAAAGTCCACTGTCTAAGAGGGAAATAAAGCTGCTCCTACAACCACTTACAATCTTGAAGACATTGCACTCAATTTATCCATCACATTTTAGTGTCAAGAGGGCATGGTGGAAGAGGACCAAACCTCACTGACAACACTTGAACCTCAATGCCCACCTCTCCAAGTCTAGCTCTGACAAGGAAATGGTTTACCCCTGCCATTCCATAATGGATTGCTCTCTCTCTCTCTCTCTCTCTCTCTCTCTCTCTCTCTCTCTCTCTCTCTCTCTCTCTCTCTCTCTCTCTCTCTCTCTCTCTCTCTCTCTCTCTCTCTCTCTCTCTCTGATGAAACAGATGTAGTTTATTTTTTAATATTTAAGCTGTTGGGTTCCCTAGTCACTGTTTTTATGGCAACAACAGTTGAAATGTTAGAGAATAAAGTACTTGTGCTTCAGTTTCTCTTGACCACGACATTCTTCAAGTTGAAGTTATCGCAGGTGTAGTGACCTTGGGTGATTTATGTGTCTCCTTCCCCTTCAGCTTCAACCGTCTGGACCTTCCACCATACCAGTCCTATCATGAACTGCGTGAAAAGCTCATCAAGGCCATCGAAGGGACTGTTGGCTTTGCTGGTGTGGACTAAATGCAAGTTGTTGCTGCTACTACTGATATCTGTGATGATTGATTGTATGTCAGAGTTTATACAAAAATTATGATTATATACCGTTCATAATGAGAATACAGTGTGTGTGTGTGTGTGTGTGTGTGTGTGTTGTGTGTGTGAGAGAGAGAGAGAGAGAGAGAGAGAGAGAGAGAGAGCATAAACTTGTGTTTGTGTGACTGTAACTGTCTCAGTGTATGCATTTGCACATTGTGGTAATGTTTTTAGGAGGCAATCATGTTCTCCCAAAATTAAAATTGTATGAATTGGCATTTGTTTGCAAGCATCAATGAATCTAATTTCAAAAAGTGCATATATATATATATATATATATATATATATATATATATATATATATATATATATATATATATATATATATAATCTTAAATGGCATTTATTCCTTTTTTGGGAATTTAAAGAGAATATCAGCATCTGAATATATATATATATATATATATATATATATATATATATATATATATATATATATATATATATATATATATATATATATGGAGATACTCATCATTACTTTTTGGAATTATATTTATGTATTGTTTTAGATGTTAAAGAAATGTTAAGATTTCAGAGTTTTTACCAACAGAATTACGATTCAACAAAATTGTGGTATAAATGAGCATAGATTTTCCTTAACACTTTACTAAGTACTGTATTCTCTAACATTGTAAACCATTTCACATTTCTTATCACATATTCAATAGCTTAGCCATTAATCCTTGTTGTGACAAAGTTAGTGAGTCATATTATAGTGTACCTTGGAAAGTAGCTAGATTGAAGTCCACTCTTTTTATATATTTGATTTTGGTAGGAACATTAGAACATCAATGCAAGAAGCATCACAACTTTTATGATGAATCAAACACTTGGTGACTGCCACATGTCTGTTTTGGCAGGTACCTGTCTTGTACTTGAAAGTTCTTTCTGTCTTTTATATAATGTGTGTGTGTGTTTGTGTGTTTGTGTTTGTGTGAGTGAAACTGAACCAAATGGTAATAATTCTGTCCTGTTACACATTTGCATGACTTTGCATAATAATGTATTTATAGATGTCTTAAGCAAAACCATAAGTGAGTTGTGATGGCAAAGGAACCGCAACATTAGAGACTTCCATTGTTTGTTATGCTATTCCTGGTGACTTCTTTAAGGGGTCAAGAAATTGCAAATTATGTATAGTATAATGAGGAGAAATTGTAACTTGCAAAGGCATTTGCTTTAAATATTACACCATGGCCATTCCTTGCAGGAGCTTCAAAAAATAGCAAGCATTAAATATCTGCAGTAATCATGGAGAATATGCAGTGATGTTTATTCATTGATAAAAAAAAAAAAATTTATTCATAGTGATAAAGATTTCAGGCCACCTCAGAGAGCTCTGTTTGGTCAGGCTAGAGTGTCCTGAGCCATCCAGACCTGACAGTGTAATAAGTCACCATTCTAGACACCCCGACTGGTAATGTGGTAATGTGCATTATATTGCATGTGTGGCAACACACTACTTCTTACAGCGTCACATGTGCATGTTTTTGTGTACATTTGACTTTGACTTAAGAATTTCTCTCTCTCTCTCTCTCTCTCTCTCTCTCTCTCTCTCTCTCTCTCTCTCTCTCTCTCTCTCTCTCTCTCTCTCTCTCTCTCTCTCTCTCTCTCTCTCTCTCTCTCTCTCTCTCTCTCTCTCTCTCTCTCTCCCCACTTTGTAATTTTAATGTACCATGCATGCAAACCTACATATGCACACAGTAAACGTCCCATCATGTACAGCTTATATAAGATGATTTTCTGTCTTGGTAAAAAGAATCCTTAATCCACTCTTTACATTACTGATAAATCCAACCTGTAACT
>NC_059279.1:18374204-18421704 GCF_017591435.1 Portunus trituberculatus | reverse complement strand
CACACACACACACACACACACATTAGAATGGTTCCAGAATTAGAAGGGATGACATATGAAGAGAGACTAAAGGTTATGGATCTACCAACCCTGAAACAGAGAAGGGAGAGAGGGGATCTGATACAAGTTTATAAATTGATTAACGAAATGGATCAAGTGGATAATGAGAAACTGATCCTGAGAGAAGAATATGACATTCGAAGCACAAGATCGCATAGTAAAAAGCTGAGGAAGGGAAGATGTCTGAGATGTTAAAAAATATAGTTTCCCGCAAAGATGTGTTGAGACGTGAAACAGTTTGAGTGAAGAACTGATGTCAGCAATGAGTGTGCATAGTTTTAAAGAAAAATTGGATAAATGTAGATATGGAGACGGGGCCACACGAGCATAAAGCCCAGGCCCTGTAAAACTACAACTAGGTAAAATACACACACACACACACACACACACAATATTATGTACTTGAAATCAGAACACATCATTGTCAATATTAACAGTGACATTCCACTACCCTGTAAATATTCACAGACCCTTCTCTTCATTGCCTGGACTATTCCAAATATTTAATTGGTATCTTACCAGTCACTTGCCCTCCATACATTCCTACATATTCTCCTCTTGGTTCTCGTGCTGTACAGTTGGCTCCCTCAAAGTTTTGCTTGAGCTATTTTTTAATGTGTTATTACCTCTGGAGAAATATCGCAACTAATGTTTTTCTCTATTTGTAGTATTTTTCTGTTACCATAATGCTCCTAAATTTCAATTTATAATTACAGTCAATACTGCCTTCATTATTCACACACACACACACACACACACACACACACACACACACACACACACACACACACACACACACACACACACACACACGTGTGTGTGTGCCGTGTGTGTGTGTGTCACATTATTTCTATGACAGGCACCAAAAATTCTTCCATTACACTTTTAATAGCAGAGGTGATTGTGTACAGTTGTTTATCTGTTGTATGTATGACTGGTGTTACAACTCTCTACTCTACACATAGTGTCTGTCATCTTTTTTTCCTCATTTGTACTTAACACAACAGAGTGCGTGGTCTTCCACTGCATATCATTGTTTTCCAGGAAACTTCATGATATGAATATTTAACAAAATTTCACATAACTGAGTCATGGCTTTTTAACACTCAAGAGTGGACTGTGGGCCTAAAGTTTTTTTTTTTTTTTTTTTTTTTTTATGTAGCTTAGGATTCATTTAATAAACCAAGTAAGGAGATTCTTATGATGTTTTATATGTAGACCATTCACCTTTGTAACACTGAATAGAAATTTCCATGTTGAGATTGTGAAGCCGATGTGTTGTCAGGTTTGTGCTGCACTAACCTGTAACAATTCTGGAAGGACAAGCCAGTGATAAGACAGAGCTTACTGAAATTTTTGAATAAATTTAAGTCCTTTGAGAGACTGATAGTCATATGGTTAAAACCAAACTTCTATGTACCAAAACAAAACATTTTGAATTAAATTTTTACGGTATCTATAATTTGCTTTAATGTTTCAGTCTTGAAGAATTACCTCCGTGTTTGTTATTGATATACAAGCAAACTTAAAAACATGACATTTTTTTAGATTAAAGCAAGAACTGTTATATCTGTACACAGTTGAAATGAACCTGTGCTACATCAGTTGATTTTCCTTTGTCATATTTGATCATTTGTGGTAAAAATTGGTATGTAAATAACTGATTAACCCATGAAACAAAACCCTATGGCTGACAACATTGTGCATGACTTGAATGGCTTGTGATGGAGCAATTAGATACCAAAAATGCAGTAAATGATCTTTATCAAAATAAAATCTTTACTCACATTAAGGTTGTGCAACAAGTAAGTAGCAGTTTTTTTTTTTCTGTTTTGTAACATCTTCCTCCTTATTCTTCTGTAAAACAACACTTTCCATATGTACCAAAAAAATAAAAAAATAATAATAATATCCCTTAGATGAATAACTTGTCACTGTTTTTTGGAGGGCACTGTCATTCACATTTTACAAATAAAGTGATATATCACCTCCCTGTTGGGCTCTTCCCTTCCTTCAGCAGTACAAACAAGCAATTAGGGTTGATTGTTTTCTGCATTGTCACCTTTTTTTACAGGATTGATAGTAGAGGTGCTAATTGACACATGTTCCAGTGGAGGGAACAAAAACACTGGTGCACTCACCAGAACATTGGCAATGTTTGTGTGTGTTTTTTTTTTTTTTTTTTTTTTTTTTTTCCTGTCTGTCTGTCTATCTGTTTTTCTGTGTCTGTCTTTACAAACTCTTGCCTTCACTCCACTCTGCACACTCCACAGGTTGGCGGAGGACACACCAGCCCCAGTTGCTGCTCCACCTGCCTCTCCACTTGCACTAAATGTGGACTATAATGTGTTGGAGGAGTTCACGAGGGAAATAGTGGAGCCAAGGTCAGTAATGTTTGTAGGTGGAAGGTAGAGAAGTGGAGGTGGAGAAGTGGATAAGTGAAGGTGGAGAAGTTAAAGTCGGTAAGTGGAAATGGAGGTGGAGAGCTATCTATATCAAAACATGATCCATACATGAGTAGTTACATTATGTGTTTTCATGATGGTAAAATGTAGATCACAGAATAAAGTGTGGATGATGAAATGGATTAGTGCATCACAAAACAAATAACTGAGGTGAAATGAGGAAAAGAATGGGTGTTCACCATTAGTAAGGTGGTTATGAAAAGAATACTATTACATTTTGTTTTCATGATGTTAAAATCTAGATCACAGCATATTCTTGGCTTGGAGGAAACCTATTTCAGCACAATTCTGGCGTATTTCCTCCCAGGTCTTCTTGTCGTTCTATATATTGGGAGCCTGTCGTTCTGGCCTTAGAAAACTGTCGTGGAGAGAGAATAAAGCATTTTTTAAGTACGATTTTAAGATATCAGAGCATTTTTAAGGTGTTTTTACGGTTTTAAAGACAGAATGACATGATTTCTGCATTACTAACAGGAGAAACTCTTGAAAATCCGTCAGTCATCTCTGTGGCCTTGGAAAACAGTTGTGGAGAGAGAATTCAGTGTTTTTCAATACGGACGTAATTCTGCCTTCAAATTGCTGGTAGGGGTGGGTTGGGGCATTACTGTCTTGGCGGTAGGGGATGAAGGAGACCAAATGGGTTGAGATTGAGGGAGTAGGAGGAGAAAGGGAGAGGTGGATGGGTGGGGTTGTTTGGGAGTGGGGGTGAGAGTAAATGCCAATGCTCGCTATATTATATTGTTGTATTAATTTACTGAGAGTTTAAGCGCGTGTGTGTTTCTGTGTTGGTGAAGGCTGGTGTGTGTTTTAAATGTATTGCTGTTAATATGTGTTAATCTTCAAATGATTTTGTTTTTACTTAGTTATTGTAAATTTTTGTTACATTATTACTAATAATCACAAGATTCATCGTTGCGTTATGTTTCGACTGTTTTCATCTTTTTCGTTTTTTTTCCATATACACAAAGATAGAGTCAATATTTTGGAATATTTTAAAACACAGCGATAGAATAAATATAAGCAAACACACGGATTTCCCTAACATGTCTATTGGAACCCATATTGTGTCTAGGCAGCCTCTGAACGTAAAATCCACACGAAACACTAGGATATTCTTGAATTTTGTAAGATTTCAGTACAGTATGGTGTGTTTATATAGAAGTCAAGTATTATATCACTGCCATTTTTTAAGTATACTGTTTCAAACTAATACATTTTGTTTATTGTTTTATTATACTTCTTATCTAATTATATCATACAACAAAAACGACTAAAAGATGATATATAGGGACAAAAATGTTATTAAAGAGTGAAGCATTAATACTACTAATCCCTGCATCTGGCACTCCACATTCTCTCCAGGAACTCCTTGACAGCTTCTATCATCCTTTCACTCGTGTCTCCACACAGTCCCAGCAGCAACACCATCCATTCCCTTCCAGTCTTCTCCACCCTGGCATCCCCCAGTTCCCTCAGCACCACTTGCATCATCTCATTTCTGTCTCTGGCATACTTCACACACTCCAGCATCACATGCTCCACCGTCTCGTCCTCTCCCGAGTCACACATCTGGCACACCTTGCTGTGGAACTCTGACCATCTGTAACTCCTTGCATTCACATTCATGCACTGTGCCCTAGCTCGGAAGAGGAGGTCATCCCCCAGGCTGCCATCATACCACTTTTCATACATTGGGGCCTCTTTCTCCCTATACCACTCCAGAGTACTCTTTTGTTCCATCCTAGTCCTCCTTTCGCTCAGTCCAATACACTTCACCCTTCTGTCTATCTCTCTCTTCCACTTCCTTACATCCCAGTCTGGGCCCTCTCCATTTCCAACAATCATGCTCCAGTCACTCTCAACATGCTTCCCCTCAACTCGCTGGAACGCCCAACTAGTTTCCAGACCACTCTTCACTACCATCCTGACTTACTTCTTCCCCCACTTGCTATTCCTAACATTCCATAGAAACACCTTCCTAACTATTCTTGCATCATTCATTCGTTCTAGCCTAGCCTTGAATCTCAGTGTTGCCTTCACATGCCTCTCTCTGAAGGTACTCCATCCCATGTCTCCCCTTAATGCCTCTATTGCTGCATACCCTGGTGCATTTAGAACCATTCTTGCTACTCTGTTCTGTTCTATTTCTAGCTTCTCTAATTCACTTTCATTCCACGTCATCACATCCATACCATACATGATGCTTGGAACAGTCATGCTCTTCCAAACTTCTCGCAGCACATCATACTTACTGGCTCTCATCCTTGCTGCACTTCGTAGCTGACCCACCCACTGGTTCACCAAACTCATCTTTTCATTCTTTGGTTTCACACAGACATATGGACTCATCCACATCCCCAGATACTTGTATTCCTCAGCCTGTTGCACCTCATTTTCTCCCAGTCTCCACACCAAGTTTCTTTCATCATCTGACCTGTTCACAACCATCACCTTGCTCTTCTCACTGCTGAATCTCACCCCAAAGTCTCTTCCATAGCCATCTACAACATCCAGGAGACTTTGGAGCTCCTCTGCTGATTCACTCATGACAACTACATCATCTGCATACAAGAGCACACATACCCTATCATTCCCCACCTTTACTCCTGCATTCATCCTTCTCATTCTGGCAGCCAGTTCTTCTGTGTAGACAGTATTTCTGAAGCACTTAAGTTAATCTTTGAAAGATCACTTAGGTTTGCTGAGATACCTCAGGACTGGAAGTTAGCTAATGTTACACCAATATTTAAAAAAGGTAGGAAGGATGATGCGAATAATTATAGACCGATCAGTTTAACTAGTATAGTATGTAAGATACTAGAGAAAATCATTAAGGGTAGTATTTGGGAGCATTTAAATGAGAATAGATTAATTAGAGATACCCAACATGGCTTTAGATCAGGAGGTCCTGTCTTACAAATTTGCTCGATATCTTAGAATATATTACCAAGGAGTTAGATGATGGAAATAGCATAGATGTTATATATCTAGATTTTAGCAAGGCGTTTGATAAGGTACCGCATAGGAGGCTAGTGTACAAATTGAGACTACATGGGATAGGGGTAGGTTAGTTGATTGGATTAGTGAATGGCTTTCTGATAGGAAACAGAGTAGTATTAAATGGGGCAATGTCTGAGTGGAAGGAAGTGGTTAGTGGGGTACCCCCAAGGATCAGTGCTAGGACCTCTTCTTTTCTTGGTGTACATTAACGATTTAGATATAGGAATTAGTAGCAAAGTATCAAAGTTTGCAGATGATACTAAGATAGCATGTGCAGTACAGGGTGAAAAGGACAATTACAGAATACGAGACCTGGACAGGCTGATAGCATGGGCAGCCAAGTGGCAGATGGAGTTTAATTCTGATAAGTGTCAGGTTATGCATTTAGGTAAAGACAACACAAACTTTAACTATGAGATGGAGGGATGTTGGCTAGAGGCAGTAGAGGAAGGAAAGGATTTAGGAGTAGTGATAGACAGGACTAGTTATTTAAAATGTTCTCAGATACAAACTACATAGATGTGAGATCTTTCTTTACCTTAGAAGAGGGAAATTGGACTAGAAATCATGGCAGGAAGATTAGAAAGCAAGGCTGCAGGTTAGATATAAGAAAATATTTCTTTAGTCATAGGGTGGTACACTTCTGGAATGCATTGCCAGAGACGGTTGTAAATAGCACTAGTTTGACAATGTTTAAAAACAGATTAGATAAGCACTTAAATTTATTAGATTTATAATTATGTATAGCACTGCATGATAGTTTTTATAAGAAATTTACTATAGTTAAATAAGACATGATTCCCATGTATGGGGACCACAAATTGTAGAGGATTTCGCTGCAGGACTTAGCCCTGTTAATGGGCCAAATATTTAGAATTAGTATATAATGTATTGTGTACTTGTAAGTGTATCTTTAAGTACTGATGACGAGGTCGCTGTGCGACTGATACAGGATAATCTAGATGGGCCCTGGTGGCCCTTTGTTATCCTATTATTTATGTTATGTTATATATATATATATATATATATATATATATATATATATATATATATATATATATATATATATATATATGTACACACACACACTTTTTGTTGTGCTGTCCTTTTTTTGAGGTAAATGTCCTTTTTTTAATGCAGGTCTGCCCTTTTTTCATGTGTAGTGTCTGGCAACCCTGCCGTAGTCAGCCCGGCGGCCGGCCAGTTTACCGTGAGCCGCGTGCACTTGGCAGGATAAGGCGCTGGCCGTGAGGGGTGGAGATGAAGATGCCGATATCTATAGTAGCGAAAAGAATATTGTGTGTGTAGCCTCTCAGTAATCAGGGGTTAACTATTTAAACATGGTTGAGGACACAAAGTGGACAGTGGAGTGTGGGTGCCTGCTAGTGACACGGACAGCCGCCGCCGAGCAGTTTTTGGCTAACGTAAGTAATATATTGGTGTAACTCATCATTTCACGGTGGTGCCATGTCATAACCTAACGTTGGTAACCTCCAGGACAATATATCAGTGAACTAACACCTGCACATACTTATAAAAACCAAATAATTCAAATCTTGAAAACGTAAACAAACCGATCTCCTGACCCGCCGCCTCTCTCTCAGCCATTATCTGCCTCATCTCTCACTCATTACAGGCCAGACAGGTCACAAAGTGGAGCCATAGGCCTAATCTTTCATGTCAGTTGTTGAGATATATCCGCAATTACCTGATTTGTGTGCTATGGAGGCTCAGTGAGAAGAAGCGGGCCTACCCATGACGTCACGAGCCCCAGGCTGTGACGTCATCACCAGCTCCCGCCCAAAATGCCGGTCCCAGATGCTCGACTTCCACTATTATTTATATTTGTCTCAGTTCATTTATTTCGAGTCACAAGTGCCTTTTAAGGGTTTTAATGATAGTTCGCAGTGTTTTACGTGTCTTCCATGCTTGAGTTGAGTGAAGTACGGTGATGTAGAGGTGTTTATGACTTGAATGGGAGGCCAAAATACGCTAAAATTTTTACCTCCGCTATCTGTGATTTTTTATTTGAGGTTGTAGCGAAGTGTTTGTGTTTTCAAAAGATGGTTTATCATGAGAAAAGTGTGCAAGGCTCCTGAGAAGTTAAAGATGTGGACTTTAAGAATGATATGTAGTCCTGTTAATATTGTAAACAACGTCATTTTTAAATATTATTTTTCTAATAGGGCGAGTTGCCAGGTTTTGATATATCGAAATGATAGTCATAATTTTTGAAAAACGTTATCGATTCAGTTGAATGAAATTGGTGGGCTTTGAAATTGTGTTTAAGCAAGTCGAAGTTCTAATACTTTATTTAGTATATTTTTGAGCTATTTTTATTATTCCTTTTCTCGGCAATGTTTTTGTATTTTAGAAGTTAGTTTCGATTGATAACGAGTCAGAATTTTTATAACATTCGTGTCCAGCTGCCTTTTTGGGAATCCTCATTTTCAAAATGATTTGCGTAACGTATATATGTGACGTCATCAAGGGAGGGCCGACCCCCCACCCCCGGCTGGACCCAGGCCGATACCTGGCTCCAGGCCCGAGGGTGTGGGGGTGGGTTGGTGTGTGTGTGTGTGTGTGTGTGTGTGTGTGTGTGTGTGTGTGTGTGTGTGTGTGTGTGTGTTGCCTTATCTTTCGTTATGAGGGAGCCCACCAGCTGGAACCACTGACACCCAGCTCCCAGCTGGAGGGTGTTGGAGGGGAAGGTGGCTGTGTGTGTGTGTGTGTGTGTGTGTGTGTGTGTGTGTGTGTAATTCACTATGGTCGCCCGGTAGTCACCCAGCCAGCCTTCCCCATTACGGAGCAAGCTCAGAGCTCATAGAGCGATCATCGGATAGAACTGAGACTGTGTGTGTGTGTGTGTGTGTGTGTGTGCCCTATCTTTCGTTATGGGAGAGTCCACCAGCTGGAACCACTGACACCCAGCTTCCAGCTGGAGGGTGTTGGAGGGGAAGGTGGCTGTGTGTGTGTGTGTGTGATTTTCTTTCATGGTACTTAGTGTGTGTGTGTGTGTGTGTGTGTGTGTGTGTGTGATTCACTATGGTCGCCCCGTAGTCACCCAGCCAGCCTTCCCCATTACGGAGCAAGCTCAGAGCTCATAGAGCGATCTTCGGATAGGACTGAGACTGTGTGTGTGTGTGTGTGTGTGTTGCCTTATCTTTCGTTATGGGGGAGCCCACCAGCTGGAACCAGTGACACCCAGCTCCCAGCTGGAGGGTATTGGAGGGGGAGGTGGCTGTGTGTGTGTGTGTGTGTGTGTGTGTGTGTGTGCGTCCTTTTCTTTCATGGTACTTAGTGTGTGTGTGTGTGTGTGTGTGTGTGTGTGTGTGTGTGTGTGTGTGTGTGATTCACTATGGTCGCCCCGTAGTCACCCAGCCAGCCTTCCCCATTACGGAAGAAGCTCAGAGCACATAGTCAGATCTTCGGATAGGACTCAGACTGTGTGTGTGTCGTTATTTCACCGTTCTGTATACGTTTCATCTCTGGCGTCCCTCTTTATTATCCTAGTCTGTCAACACAAACTGCAAGTAATAGCGTATAGCGAAATGTGTCCTATTCTTAGCGCTTATTGAGCATGGGGAAGCTATGATGTGTAGGAAATACATAGCCCGGAGCAAAGCAAGGTGTGTCTGTCGCCTCGCCTCGCCCCGCCGTGTTAACCTCTGCAGTAACATGACGTGTTTTCATATTTATTCTGGCTATTACTCAATGATTTTATACAGCTTCACAAACTTATGTGGGGATTAAAATAGTGAAAACTGGCCATTAATCTCTGACACCGTAGACCCTTCCTAATGTAAACAAAATCATCTAATCACACACAACTATCGTAAAAATGCCACTTAAGGGATTAGACTCGACTCACTCAGACGCCCATAACTGAGTGCATGGCGGTAATTCAGTGCTGGAGATCTTAATGACAACAGTGCCCACAGAGATAGATTGAGAGTTTATGGACGACAACAGTAATAACACAGCGCCTTGTTTTCATCTGACTTGTTTCCATTTTCCATCGTCGTTCGTGGAGTGGCTGGCGAGAACAAATCAAGGTTCCTCGCAATATTTTTACCTTGATTTTTGGGTTTGATTAGGCGATTTTATTGATTAGGAAGGATCTATGGAGGTCAGAAGATTAATGGCTGGAGTCTTCACTATTTTAATCCCCCACATAAGTTTCTGAAGCTGTAGAAAATCACCAAATAGCAGAACGCATAGGGAAACGCATCCTGGTACTGAAGGGGTTACGGCAACGCACACCCTAAATAGCTTTGATACTAGTTAACGCCTATGGATAAGTGTATGCAAGTCACTGTGTGTGCTTGAGATCTTACTGAAAACAATGCCTACACATCAAATTGTTTTCACCTATTACATATTTCCACTTGTATCGCTGCACGTGAACCTCTCTCTCTCTCTCTCTCTCTCTCTCTCTCTCTCTCTCTCTCTGCTGTTATGCACTTTTAAACACATACGTTAAACACACACACACACACACACACACACACACACACACACATATATATATATATATATATATATATATATATATATATATATATATATATATATATATATATATATATATACACACTTTTTTGTGCTGTCCTTTTTTGGAGGCAAATGTCCTTTTTTTAAAGCAGGTATGTCCTGTTTTCATGTGTAGTGTCTGGCAACCCTGGCTCAGCTGGTGCGGCAGTGGTGCCTGCCAGTGGTGATGCGCTCCGCCGGTGATGAGTTGAGCCAGTCTTCCCTTCACGTTGTATTCTGGTGAGTAGGAAGCTCTCTGTTGTATTACACGCTGGGCCAGTTGATGGAGGTCGTTGGGAAGGTGTGTATAACTATCTGTGAGGCGAAATGCATGTGAATTACTGATGGTTGTGTGTTTATTTAGGAGACGGAGGGTTGTCAGGATTTCGGGGAATGTGGCTTACAGTGAGGGTTATTTATTTATTTTTCATTATTATTAGGCTTAGAGCAGTTATTGGTGGCGGTTGGTAGGACAGTGTGGCTCTGTTGATGATATGAAACAAAGAGGGAGAAGGGATCAGGTGTTTATGATAACTTGTGTGTTATTCAAGTTTGAAACAATCTTTAATTTATTTATTGTTATGGTACAGTTGGTGGAGATTTGTGTGTGTGTGTGGTGTGTGCATGAGTTGTGGTTACTTCTAAATTCTCAGTGTGTCTTTATTTGAGATACTTAGTGTACCATTGATTAAGCTGAATGCCTTGCTTACATAATGGAAAGAAAAACAAACAAGTGAATGAATGTTTTAAGTTAATTTCAGTTAAGTTAGTTCAGAGAAGAGCAACTAGGATGATACCAGCATTAAAGCGCCTGGAGTATAGAGATAGATTAAAGGAATTAAACATGTTTTCATTTGAGAGGAGATGTATAAGAGGGGATATGATAGAGTTATTTAAAATGTTTTCAGATACGAACTACATAGATGTGAGATCTTTCTTTACCTTAGAGGAGGGAAATAGGACTAGAAATCATGGCAGGAAGATTAGAAAGCAAGGCTGCAGGTTAGATATAAGAAAATATTTCTTTAGTCATAGAGTGGTAGACTTCTGGAATGCATTGCCAGAGACGGTTGTAAATAGCACTAGTTTGACAATGTTTAAAACAGATTAGATAAGCACTTAAATTTATTAGATTTATAATTATGTATAGCACTGCATGATAGTTTTTATAAGAAATTTACTATAGTTAAATAAGACATGATCCCCATGTATGGGGACCACAAATTGTAGAGGATTTCGCTGCAGGACTTAGCCCTGTTAATGGGCCAAATATTTAGAATTAGTATATAATGTATTGTGTACTTGTAAGTGTATCTTTAAGTACTGATGACGAGGTTGCTGTGCGACAGATACAGGATAACCTAGATGGGCCCTGGTGGCCCTTTGTTATCCTATTATTTATGTTATGTTATGTTATGTTATGTTAATGAATATGAAAACAAGCACCCAGACAATTAATCAAATCATGTTTTGAGTCTTATTGCCAAAGATGGTGAAAAAATTAAGTTAATTTGTTGTTTGATAAGGTGTAAAGACAGCAAAATTAATAAATTCCCAACAAGGAACCTAATGCTTAATGTTACCCTGCCAAGGGTGTGTTGCTGCCTTGCTAACCACACTCTGACTGCTCCGCTGACCAGGAGAGGTGGTAGTGGCACAGTACAACCTGTGCTATCAGTCCCTCCCTTTCCTCTCTTTTTCTCTGCTCTACCTATCTCAAACTCTCCTTGCTCTTTTATCATCAGAATATTCTTGATAATTTGCCACATGACAATTGTGATCTCCCCGGCACAGATCTGTGGGTGTTATGAGGAAGTTACCGCAGGCGAGCCGTTTGGCCGACTACATCCACAAGGGTATTGTGCTAACCTGTGTTGGCATCACTCTGTTTGGCACTATGAACCTCGGCCTGCGTGTGTACAACTACTACTCTGTGATCAAGCCCCAGCGTGACAGAGAGGAGGAGAGGCTCCGTCTGGCTGAGAAAGAAGCCGGTGCTGCCGAGCTGGAGATGACCGACACTGCCTTGCCTCTCAAGGCTTAGCAAGCATTCTTTAAACTTTAACTCTTTCTCTTGAGAACTTTTTGTTGCTTTATCATTTTATTACAATATCATAGTAACTGCAAGTTCAGTTAGTGTTACTACAGTATATTTTCATAAATCACAAGTGGTTCACTGATTTTTACTGAAAAGAACTCTACAACCATGCTGAGCTCGGTGTGTCGTGCTGCTCGCCTGGCTGCTGGCCGTGTGACTGGCACTGCCAGCCGCCGCTGGGTGAGCCAGACTACCATGCTGAGTCAGGCACCCACTGAGATTCCCCCAGCACTATGGAAGCTTGGCAAGCTGAACCATGTGGCCATTGCCACTCCAGACTTGGAGAAGAGCACTGCCCTCTACAGGTAACCACCTTCACACCCTCACACCTTGCCATGAGTGTTCATGAGATTCTGTCCTGTGTTCCTTTCTTCCCATAACTCTCTTCAAAGGTGACCCTAACCACACACTTTCTTGCATTGGTATCTGTGTATTTATTTTACTGGTTTTGATGTACTTTTCTGTGATTACAAGTGTATTTGGTTCTCCTTTCCAATACAACTTTCGTTTTCCATATTTATATCTCATTTGATTATTTCCAGCTATATTAGAAATTGAAGAAATTAGTTTAGCATTAGATAAGGAAAAAAACTGTACTGTACAGTGTCATGTTTGACTGAGTGTCCTTGTGTTTGGTGCAGGGATGTGCTGGGCGCCGAGGTAAGTGGAGTGGAGGCGCTGCCCGACCACGGGGTGTACACAGTGTTTGTCAAGCTGGACAACACCAAGCTGGAGCTGCTACACCCACTCGGGGACAACAGCCCCATCCAGGTACCACTAATGTACACACCACACTGTTTTGCATTTGGCTAGTTTTGCTCCTATTACTATTCTCTGTCTGTGTTAGTTAGTGTACATCCGATTTTGATGAAGTTATAGGCTTTTTTCATCTGCTACATTGAGACTCATTAGTGCTATAATAGTAGCAATAGTGTGTTTGTGGTGTTTAGTATTGTTTAGAATTGTGGCTGCCTTTGAATTGTATTTGATAATTGTAATCCTTGTGTATAGGGTCCCAAATTCTAAAGAACTAACAAGAGTGGCCATTTCCTAACACAGAGGTTACAAAGACTTGGCAACATCAGTGTAATTGTGTATATAAATGTGTTTATGACAGTTCACTTCCACCATGACAGAATTTCCTGGACAAGAACAAGAATGGAGGGATGCACCACATTTGCATTGAGGTGAACGACATCCAGGCCGCCATGAAGGACCTCACCACACAGAACATACGGTGCCTGAGCAAGGAGCCCAAGATAGGAGCACACGGCAAGCCTGTGGTGTTCCTGCATCCCAAGGACTGTGCTGGGGTGCTGGTGGAGCTGGAGGAGGTGTGAGGTGGGTTGGTGGGCGTGTCTCCTTTCTTAACGTAGGACAGGGTTTTGTTTATCCATCCTTATATTTATATTATCAACAAGTTAGAAGTTTGAAGATATGTCATGATGAAATAAGATGTGGTTACTACAAATACTAACACTTCAATATATTGCAGTGTAATAGTTTTGTTTGACATAGATGTTTGGATTAAGAATTTACTCTGCATTGATTGTATTTTGGAAAAAAGATGTTGCTTTATAGTGCAATGTAGGTATGGTATAGTGATCGTGTGGCCCAATAGTTCATAGTTGTGTTTTCATGGTTTTGAGATGTTAAGTACTTGGTTCATCAAATAGCTGAAGAATATTGCTTTTGAAGATACACTGCTTTGGTATTTCCTTTCCATGCAGATCACATGGCAAAAGATATTTAAGATCTAGAGGTTTGAAGTGCTTAGTTTCAATGAATAGCTCAAGAAACACTGCAGTAGAACATACTTTATTTAGGTCTTTGTTTCCTCTTATAACTTAATTACAAAAAATGTCATAGGTGTTATTACCATTTGGTTATAATTTCCATTGTGTAAATAAATAATTATACTGATTTAATACTTGTTACTTTACACTTGTACAGTTCTAGTGCAACCTCTTTATGAATTCATCCTTTAAGAGTTTCCAAGGAGATATTGGAGAGGGTATATGATGTAGCTGTGAACTGTGGCCAGCTTGATGCATCCAGTCAAGATGTTGAGTTGTTAACATAACTAAGCATGTGTAGCTGATGCAAGCCAGCCTGGTCAGCCTTCAGAGCATATAATGGCATGTCAAAAGCTTTCACATATTTGAAGTTATTCATTTTTTTGTGTGTGCATTGTGGTGAAATATGGAATTGCAGTCTCTTTGTCTTTCATTTCATGCAGTGATGTACAGTGCTGTCTTTCATTAATTGTGTGCTGACTGATATTCAAAGGAGTGTGGGTATGGATGGCTAACTGTGGGTTCCTGTATTTCATATGAGTGTGGGTATGGGTGGGTGGAAAATCTAGGATTCCTTACCACTTGACACCATGTGGGCAATAATAGACAAACATATACAAGAAATTTATTAAGTTCCTAGTTTCTGTCACAGTCATAAATAACGATTCAGTTCCATCCTTCAAAAGTTAGAGGACAAAAACCAACTTTAAAACTGCTGTATAGACATCCTCCTCCTCCAATGACCCTACAGTACAACAAAGTGTGTAAGTGAAGTATAGAAAACACCAAGTGTAGCTAGATATTAATGACTCTAGACAACTTCTGTACTCGGTTGAGCAAGATGTCTCCATGCTTGATGACTGCTTGGTACTGCCAGTTCTTGGAGTCTGGTCGGTTGGTCTCCACGATGCCTCCAACTTTGTCTATCTTGCAGTGCAGGCGGCCAGCAGCAATGTACCGTGACAACTCCCTGCAAACACAAAGGAATATGTACAGACTGCATTACAACAACAAATGTCCCTGAGGAACATGTACAGACTGGGTTACAACAATATAAGCCCTTGAATGACAGAAGATAACACCAGCAGCAACAACTTCTCACCTATCAATGAACTCTGTGGAGACTCCGAAGGCTGTGGCCATGTATTGGAGGGTGAGGGAACGATAGGACTCCAGCAGCTGTGTGTAGGCCAGGATCCTCATCTCCCTCACGTAGTACCGGTAGTGAGGTGCTAACAGACGGTCGTGTTGCAGCTCATTCTCCACCCAGGCTGACAAAATAACACATCATGAGGCACAAGGAAGCACATTCTCCACCCAGGCTGACAAGATAACATACAGCAACACATCATGAGGCACAAGGAAGCAGAGATGAGCTACATAAATGTCTCCAGAGGTCAGAGAGAAGAAGAGGTAGCAACACTCACCCAACTTTTGGAAGAATGTCTGGTACTGGCATTCATAGAGGGAGAGGAGGTAAGTCTTGAGGTCCTGTGAAGAGTGCAGCACCTCCTGGATCTCGGACCCCTTGACCACCTTAGTGCGCAGGTCATTCCGAGGCAGAGCAATCATGCACACCAGCACTGTGTACCCCACAAACCTGACCACACAAAGC
Organism: Portunus trituberculatus; assembly: GCF_017591435.1. Classification (NCBI taxonomy): domain Eukaryota; kingdom Metazoa; phylum Arthropoda; class Malacostraca; order Decapoda; family Portunidae; genus Portunus; species Portunus trituberculatus. The sequence continues at coordinate 18,406,137 of NC_059279.1, read as the reverse complement.
AAACAGTAAGTACCTTGACTCTCCAATATGCAGCTCCACACTACAGATTTTTTTTATGTAGAAAGAGTAACAAAACAGCAACAACAAAAAAAAGAAGGCTCATAGGTTACCAAGAGATGTCAAAGAAATCATTGAATATTCAAGGATAAGCATCTTGAAACACCTTACAGCACAGTTTTCTTATTTTATTATAACTAATTTATATGCAAGAGGAGCTTTTCATTCTAGCTCTATTTATTACGTTATGAGGCAGTTACTGAAATAATATAGGAATTATTTTGATTGACTGAAGATCACTTTAATAATTTCTTGTGAGGTTCTACATAATGAAAGGGGAGGTGTCTGATTCACAAGTGTGTCTAATTAACGAGTATTTTTGGAGCCACAATGAAGAGAGGAGTAACAGGTGTTGTGTGGCCCACCTGGTGTAGTCCATCAGCTCGTATGAGGTGAAGGTGCTGATGGTGTCCAGGAAGAGGTTGGCGGCTTTCTTGAAGTCTCGGATGGCCATGCAGTACACTCCCTCATACACCTTGAGTCTGTTGCGGCGGTCCCAGTCTCCTCCTTCCTCAATCAGACTGACAGGAAATGTGAAAGATTATAAACAAGGCTGGAAAAAGCAACAAAAGCTCAACAAAATTATGGAAAGGAATCTAGAAATATGAAAAGCACAAGCTGCATTCTCAAACACTAAGAGGAATACAAACTTTCACACATTTCAGAAGCATTATAGGATACAAAACTGATGCAAAGGAGTGCAATAAGAAAGTAACAGCAGAGTAAACATGAATAGACAAGAGTGAAGCAAGAGATAGTAAAGTAATATGAACACAAGGAAAAGTAATAGTAAAGTAACATGAACATACAGAAGTGAAGCAACCATAAGGAAAAAGTAACAGTGATATAGTAACATGAAGAGACTGCAACGAGAAAGTAACAGTCAAATCACATAAACAGGCAGAAGTGAAGCGACCATAAGAAGAAGCAGCTGCCGCCCACCTTTTTGCCTTCTCCAGGTTGCGTGTGATGAGTGAGTGGTCGAGGTAGAAGAGGCCAAGGCGGATGTTGTGGAAGACCAGGTCAAGGCGCTGGCCCAGGGAGACGGTCTTGTCGTAGGTCTTGGCGAATGCTTTGATTGCCTCCTCCTGCCGGCCAGAAACACAACACTTATTTATTTACTTAATAATTATTTTCTTTTCTATGTAAGAGGGGAAAGTTGGCCAAAAACAACATAAAACAAAAAAGACCCCACTTAGTTGCCAGTCCCCTTGCTTCACACAGTACAAAGAGAGCTGTTACAAACATACACTGTCCCAAGACCATTATACAGACACAACAAGCAAGACTGAATAATTATAGATGATTACAATAAGACCATACATTTCTAGTTTTATGATTAGGGATGGCTGCAGAGCTAATAAAATGCCTCAAAGTGATTAATAAAAAAATTTAAAAATCACAAACAGCAGTGAAAGTTGAACAATACATGGCTGTAGAGGAAATAATATATTGGAGTTAACACTAAAGGAAAAAAAATACCAAACAACAGCAAAAAAGGCTAAATAATATGGCTGAAGAAATGAAAAGCCTGAAAGTATTTCGTAACAAATGAAAAATTAACCAAACCGATTGAAAAGGTTAACACATGGCTGTAGAGGAAATAAAATGTCTACATTAACAAGAACCTATAAGAAAAAATGAGGTAATAAAATAAAAAAATGAGGCAATAAAATGTCTCAAATGTTAATAATAAAAGAAAAACAAAGCAAAAGAAATGTCCCAAAATTATAAAAGGAAAAATGAGGCAATAAAATATCTCAAAATTAATAATAAAAGGAAAAATGAGGCAATAAAATGTCCCAAAAGTTAACAATAAAAAAAAAAGGTGCAAATGTCTAAAAAAGAAAAAGAAAAGGCAATAAAATGTCTCAAAATTAATAATAAAAAAGAGCAAATAAAATGTTTCAGTTATAATAGAAAAAATGAGGTAATAAAATGTCTCAAAATTAATAATAAAAGAAAAAAGAACAATGTTTCAAAATTTGCAAAAAAAAAAAAAAAATTAAATAATAAATAAGGCAATGAAATGTCTCAAAATCAATAACAATAATAATAAACCGAATAGGAAAAGAAAGACAACAATACAAGATCCAGCGAGCCTCACCTTGTCTCCAATACGCGACAAGTACTCTGCCTTCTTCAGGTTGGCCTCCCGGATCTCTGTCTCTCCCATGGACTTCTCTGCCTCGTCTATCGCCTCGTTCATGGTCTTCAGTTCCGCCTCATTCTCCTTCTTCATCCGCTCCACCAGCCCTGAGTCCAGCTGCCACCCAAGGTCCCGGCAACACTCCTCGTAGAAAGGTGCCATGTCTGTGGTGGCGGGGTGATGGTATGGTGGGTCAGTGGTGGTGGATGGGTGATTGGTTGTTTGCTTAGTTAGTTAGTTGGTAGGTAGATAGGAAGGAATTATTAGGAAATTTATTCTTGAACTAGACGATAGGAAAGCCAGTGGTCCTGATGAGCTACATGCCAGAGTACTTAGGGAGGGTGTAGACAGTATTTCTGAAGCACTTAAGTTAATCTTTGAAAGATCACTTAGGTTTGCTGAGATACCTCAGGACTGGAAGTTAGCTAATGTTACTCCAATATTTAAAAAAGGTAGGAAGGATGATGCGAATAATTATAGACCGATCAGTTTAACTAGTATAGTATGTAAGATACTAGAGAAAATCATTAAGGGTAGTATTTGGGAGCATTTAAATGAGAATAGATTAATTAGAGATACCCAACATGGCTTTAGATCAGGGAGGTCCTGTCTTACAAATTTGCTCGATATCTTAGAATATATTACCAAGGAGTTAGATGATGGAAATAGCATAGATGTTATATATCTAGATTTTAGCAAGGCGTTTGATAAGGTACCGCATAGGAGGCTAGTGTACAAATTGAGACTACATGGGATAGGGGGTAGGTTAGTTGATTGGATTAGTGAATGGCTTTCTGATAGGAAACAGAGAGTAGTATTAAATGGGGCAATGTCTGAGTGGAAGGAAGTGGTTAGTGGGGTACCCCAAGGATCAGTGCTAGGACCTCTTCTTTTCTTGGTGTACATTAACGATTTAGATATAGGAATTAGTAGCAAAGTATCAAAGTTTGCAGATGATACTAAGATAGCATGTGCAGTACAGGGTGAAAAGGACAATTACAGAATACAACGAGACCTGGACAGGCTGATAGCATGGGCAGACAGGTGGCAGATGGAGTTTAATTCTAAAAGTGTCAGGTTATGCATTTAGGTAAAGACAACACAAACTTTAACTATGAGATGGAGGGATGTTGGCTAGAGGCAGTAGAGGAAGGAAAGGATTTAGGAGTAGTGATAGACAGGACTATGAAATTTTCAAAGCAATGTTTAGAAGCAAGAAATAGGGCAAATAGGATCCTGGGTTTTATAAATAGAAATGTTAGTTATAAAAGTAAGGAAGTGGTGCGTAGCTTATATAATTCCTATGTTAGGCCCCATTTAGAGTATTGCATACAGGCCTGGTCACCCCACTATAGGCAGGATATCAACATGTTAGAAGCAGTTCAGAGAAGAGCAACTAGGATGATACCAGCATTAAAGCGCCTGGAGTATAGAGATAGATTAAAGGAATTAAACATGTTTTCATTTGAGAGGAGATGTATAAGAGGGATATGATAGAGTTATTTAAAATGTTCTCAGATACAAACTACATAGATGTGAGATCTTTCTTTACCTTAGAGGAGGGAAATAGGACTAGAAATCATGGCAGGAAGATTAGAAAGCAAGGCTGCAGGTTAGATATAAGAAAATATTTCTTTAGTCATAGAGTGGTAGACTTCTGGAATGCATTGCCAGAGACGGTTGTAAATAGCACTAGTTTGACAATGTTTAAAAACAGATTAGATAAGCACTTAAATTTATTAGATTTATAATTATGTATAGCACTGCATGATAGTTTTTATAAGAAATTTACTATAGTTAAACAAGACATGATCCCCATGTATGGGGACCACAAATTGTAGAGGATTTCGCTGCAGGACTTAGCCCTGTTAATGGGCCAAATATTTAGAATTAGTATATAATGTATTGTGTACTTGTAAGTGTATCTTTAAGTACTGATGACGAGGTCGCTGTGCGACTGATACAGGATAACCTAGATGGGCCCTGGTGGCCCTTTGTTATCCTATTATTTATGTTATGTTATGTTATGATATGTTAAGGAAAGAAATTGGGGGTGGGGAGAGAGAGAGAGAGAGAGAGAGAGAGAGAGAGAGAGAGAGAGAGAGAGAGAGAGAGAGAATTACTAATACTTTATAGTAATAATAATAGTAAAATCTAGCATTGACACTACTATTATTGCTATGTTCTTTCTCTCTCGTGTGTGTGTGTGTGTGTGTGTAAATGCAAACAGATATACAACTTTTCTTCCCACTTAAATCTGCGAGCAATAACAATGTGAGGGGTGAACAAAGCGCCTGTCATCACAAGCAGCACTAGCTGCGGGTGGAGGGCGGCGGTGGCACCCTGAGCACTCACTATCCTTCTCGATGGCCTGGACCAGCTCCTCCTTGATGGCTGGGTCATTCTTGAATTCACTGAGGGTCAGCTTGAACTTGAGCTGCGCCAGGTGGAGGTCCGGGTTCTTCTCTAGCCCCTGCTCTTCCAGGTTCTCCACAGGCATGGCGGCTTTCCCTTACTCTGCCTTATTTATAGCGCTTCACCAGCACACCACTGGACTCAAGATGCCGCAGGAAGGTGTGAAAGCAGAGGAGAGCAGTGATGTTCCCTCCACGGTGACTCGCCGCCGCCTGTTTGTCAACAACACCGCCAACTCTCGACTTCCTCACTGGTCTTCCCTCCCCGGCCCGTCATTACCGCTGTACACCTCTCATATTTCCCTAAGAATGTCTTATAACGATAATTAAGAACTATGCAAATATTCAATATTGTATAGTAGACATATACAGCTAAGAGAAAGTGAGCGAGTTATGAAGACTTCTATTTTATTCCCAATGGTCCTTTTTCCTTTTTTAGTGATGAATCTATTGTTATGTATTTCTTAAGTTATAATGTAATGAGATTTAGATTCCTTATATATTAAAATATACATATTATGTCGAAGAAATTGAGCTCTAGAAGATAATAGATCTAGAATGTTATGACTGCTATGAAGGTAATAAAGCGCCATATTGAAGCTCCTCTCGTCAATAAGTAGTGAATACTACCGTGTATTTCGGTCAAATGTATTATAAACCACAATATGGCATTTCTTCTTTAAATATAGATGCATTAATTTATATATCCTAAGCATATAACAAAATTTTCAAGACGCATCCTAAATACTGAAGAGTTGAATGGCTGACACACTTAGCCTCAGTTATGCATTATTGACATTTTGATGGCAGCCCAAAGTCTTTCAAAATCATAGTATCTTAGCAAGAGCAAAACCGCTCATTCTATTACCAGTCTTACTATTATTCTCAAATGACTCCAATTAGTGGAGTGACACACAAATTTTTGGCTAAGGAAACATGACACTTGCAGAATGCCATTAATGTTACATAAGACAGTGTGGTTGGCGGATGTAAGACAATTAATACCCACCACTGCCTCCTTTACCATGACTTGGGATGTATATAATAAAACATCCACATTAGAACAACTCCCGTAATTAAATCCCACCATCTGTCATCGAGCAGCACGTGGCAGGGTAGCACGAGGCACGTACATCCATCACAACAACAAGACGCACGTGCTTGAGTCCCCCCTGGAAAGCGATAGTTGAGTCCGCCTTTTTAAGAGACTGAGAGCAGCTGACTGAGGGATTTGTTTTGCTCTGTCCCTGAGTGTCCCTGCGAGTTATATCTGCCATGTGAAGAGCTATGCCAGCCCCGCCTGTGGATAGATAAGCAGCCTTCCACTCCACCTTCTATGTTCAGCCTCAGCAGGGGAGCTCAAGGTACAGTGGGAGGGACAGTCAAGGCCGCTCTAGTGTCACCTGTGTGCGTGGGAGTTATTAGCCTCCATGCTTGTGTAGGTGTGATGCTGGGCTGTCCTTTGCCTTATGTGTGTGTGTGTGTGTGTGTGTGTGTGTGGAAGAGAGAGAGAGAGAGAGAGTTAGGAGGTGGTCTGGTGTCCTGTGTGTGTGTCCCTAGCTACTACTGCTGACTGGTAATTTTATGTGGTTTTAGTGCGTTTTTAGTATGCTGTTTCTCTTCTAGTTATTAAGTCTTGTGAAGTGTGAATAGTGCAGAAAACACACACACACACACACACACACACACACACACACACACACACACACACACACACACACACACACCTGTACTTTAATCACAGTACGTATTTAATTTCTTTTACGCATCTTTCACCCGTGTATGTTTCTAGAAGCCTTTAAACACCATTCCCTTTTCTCATTGTATATACCGTAAAATGGGGTAATTCGGTTGATTTTTTACACTTTTTTAATTCAAAGAAACAGTGAAACAGAAACCAAACTTTTATTGTATCAAAATACATCTCTACAAATGCTGGTGCTACCATGTAGTGGCCAAGGCAAAATTGTATAAAGCCTGTGATACAGGCACATTTTTATGGTCAACCGAATTACCCCACACTTTGGGGTAATTTGGATTTTTGTTGAATTTGATGCCAAAATGGCTACAAAATAACAGAAACTTATAGACTGCAGGTATAATACTTTGTACCTGCAATAAAAAAGGTAAAAAAGAAACTCAAGTGGGTATTTATTCCATTTCCATGAGCAAACAATCTTATTTTTATTTCATGATATCTTCATCTGAATACCTGAGCCTGTTTGCTCCAGGGACTTTATTGTAAGTTCTAGGCATTTTCCTGTAGGTATACAGAATACCAGGGGTAAATTAGCCTTTTTTTTTGGGGGGGGCTGGGGAGGTCCCCTAACCAAATTACCCCACGTTGAATTATGGCCATTTATCAAGTAATCCCCAAAAGGAATAAAAAAAGAAAATCAGTCATAGATACCTTATTAAATATGTAGTTAACGCTGAAAATTTGAACTCCCTAGGACAACTCCTTCATTGACAGCCAGATAATTGTAATTCACCCTCATAAATTTTGGAAATTCTTGGTATTTGCATTAAAGGCAAGTACTGCCTATAGGCAGGGCCAATGTTGCATTTGAAAATGCCAAAATAAGCAGAATTTAATGACAAACGAAAGCATACAAGTGTGAAATACAGTAAAAACTAAAAATAAAAGTGATATCATAAGAAATAGAAAATCTTCGCTTTTCCGAATTACCCCACTCTGCCAAATTACCCCATTTTACGGTACAGAACCATCACAACCCTCCATCTCTCTCTCTCTCTCTCTCTCTCTCTCTCTCTCTCTCTCTCTCTCTCTCTCTCTCTCTCTCTCTCTCTCTCTCTCTCTCTCTCTCTCTCTCTCGCCAATCAAAATTTTTCATCCCTTTCAAGTTATTAAAGCATTTAAAACATCCCTTTTTTCTCAGTATAGTATACCTCTCTCTCTCTCTCTCTCTCTCTCTCTCTCTCTCTCTCTCTCTCTCTCTCTCTCTCTCTCTCTCTCTCTCTCTCTCTCTCTCTCTCTCTCTCTCTCATCCCAGTATAGTATAAACATCCCTTTTTTTCTCAGTATAGTATACCTCTCCTTCTCTCTCTCTCTCTCTCCCCAGCAGGAGGTGACCGCCGGCAGGATGTTTGGCCTGGGGAACTTTGACTACCCCAAGTACCGGTCTGAGTGCAGCTCCATCGCCTCCTTCTCCTCAGACAATGGCTCCAAGAAGAGACGTGGATCCTTTCTGTGAGTCTCCCGCCTCTTCTTGTCTAGTTGTTCTCTACCTGGTTGTGTTGCTACTTTTTGTTTTTACCTGTTTGTGTTTCTGATTGTTGTTTCCTGGTTGTGTTTCTTATTTGTTCTCTATCTGTTGTGTTCCTATTTATTGCTGTTGGTTGTGTTTCTGATTTGGTGTTGTTACCTGTTCTCTTTCTGTTGTGTTGCTTATTGTTGTTATCTGGTTGTGTTTCTTATTTGTTCTTTATCTCTTGTGTTGCTTATTGTTGTTACCTGGTTGTGTTGCTAATTGTTGATATCTGGTTGTGTTACTTATGTGTTCTTTACCTGGTTGTGTTTCTGATTTGTTCTTTATTTCTTGTGTTACTTATCGTTATTATTACCTGGTTGTGTTTCTGTGATTGTTTTGTATTAGTTGTGTTTCTTTGTTTGTTCTTACCTGGTTGCAATTCTAATTTTTCTGTATTGTTTGTATTTCTTATTGTTTTTTTATTAGTTGTATTTTTTGTTATTGTTTGTATTTTTAGTTGTTCTTGCTTTGTTGTATTTATGATAAGGGACACCATCTCTTTCTTTCCTATGGTCCTTACATTCCCATTCCATTTTTTACATTCCTGTGGTCTTCATGCTTATGCCTCCCTTCCCACGTCACACAGGGACAGCAACGATGATGAAGGTGAGTCCATCAAGATCCCGCGCACGTCGGGTGAGTGGAGCAAGAGGCAGAACCACAGTGAGATTGAGAAGCGGCGGCGGGACAAGATGAACACTTACATCATGGAGCTCAGCAGCATCATCCCCGTGTGCACCTCTCGCAAGCTGGACAAGCTGACGGTGCTGCGGATGGCAGTGCAGCACATGAAGATGCTGCGCGGCTCTCTCAACTCATACACCGAGGGACACTACAAGCCGGCCTTCCTCTCTGATGACGAGCTCAAGAATCTGATCCTACAGGTATGCTTGTATTTTATACTCATTTGTATGTGTGTCAATGCAGGCAGTGTTGGTTAGGGAAAATAAGGACATGATAGGTATGCTTATATGTTGTATGTATGTGTATGTATGTCAGAGGAGGCAGTGTAGATAAGGAAAAATAATGACATGATAGGTATGCTTGTATATTGTATTTATTTATATGTGTGTCAGAAGAGGTAGTGTAGGTGAAGGAAGGGAGGAAGTCAACTAATCTGATTTTTCAATGTCTTAACTATCATGACCCATTGTTTTGTATTTACCTAGTTGTATTTACCTAATTGTATTGTATAGGATTTGAACGGGCCTCATAGTGTCCTGTCTCCATGTCTCCATTTATCCAATTTTTCCTTAAAGTTATACATATTATTTGCTGTGTGTGTGTGTATTTACCTAGTTGTAGTTTTACAGGGCCTGTGTGTGTGTGTGTGTGGGTTTGTGTATTTACAGTACCTAGTTGTATTGTACAGGGTTCGAGCGGGGCTCATAGTGTCCTGTCTCCATATCTCCATTTATCTAGTTTTTCTTTAAAGTTATACACACTATGCATTGTGACAATTCCATTATCCAATGCATTCCATTTTTTCCACCTTTCTGTGTGGAAAACTGTATTTTCCAATATCCTTCACACACTGCCTCATCCTGATCTTCTTTTCATGTCCTATTGTGTGTGTGTGTGTGTGTGTGTGTGTGTGTGTGTGTGTGTGTGTGTGTGTGTGTAAAACTTGTATGTAGTGAAATGTTTATTATTTGTGGTGATTTTCACATTCATTTTAAAATGTTGACTTTTTTACATACAGCATGTCAGAAATAGCTTATTCCACTGAGAGTGTTGAGTGTTTGGTGTGTGAGAGAGTATGAGTGGAGGGTGGTGAGGTAACACAAGCATCTGCCAGGACAACTAACACAGAGGTGTGCATAATTAACCACAGCCTCTTCAGGCCGCCGATGGGTTCCTCTTTGTGGTGGGGTGTGACCGCGGCAGGATCCTTTATGTGTCCGAGTCTGTCTACCAGACACTCCACTACACCCAGGTAGGTGCAGCTCAAACCTCAGGCCCTCCTGGCTCCTGTGCACACCTGCTGTCTTGTCTCAGTCATTGATATGTATGACTCTTTAAGAAACATTGTGACTAAAAGCTTGTAAGAAATGAGTAGCAGAGTCTCAGCTCATTCTTCATATTTTCACTGTTTTCAAATAATTATTTGTAATATTTATACAAGACTGAGGATGATTTAATGATAAGGGAATATTTATGCAATTACTGCAGAACTTCTTAGGAGTATAATGGTAACCATTGTATTTACTTAGTTGTATTGTACAGGGTATGAGCAGGGCTCATAGTGTCCTGTCTCCATTGTGTGATTATGTGTGTGTTTGTGTGTGTCAGGGTGAGCTGCTGGGGACGAGCTGGTTTGACATCCTACACCCCAAAGATCTGACCAAAGTGAAGGAGCAGCTGTCCTGCTCAGACATCAGCCGCAGGGAGAGGCTCGTTGATGCCAAGAGTAAGTTGTACTTATAACAATTGATCATATTTTCTTTCAACACAAAAGTAAAATCCTTTGTTTTTTGCTGTGGCCGACATGATCATCCCAGCAGGTGTCCTATGCCAGCAGGCTCTCAAGGTGTCCATTTGTGGTGGCTCTGTAGGACTCCACCATGCTCACCCTGTTACCTTTCAAGACATTTGTATTCCAGTTGTGGATAATCCTTTTGTATTTTTATTTATGGGCCTCTTTTGTCCCCTGATTCTTGTGATTGATCAAAACTGCATTGTGTGGCCAGCCTCTCCCAGTAACACAAACACCCTTATATGCATGTGTCTCCAGCACTGCTGCCGGTGAAGACAGATGTGCCACAGGGTCTCACCAAGCTGTGCCCCGGCTCACGGCGGGCGTTCTTCTGCCGCATGAGGTGCAAGTCAGCGCCAGTGCTGAAGGAGGAGGCAGACTCCTCCACAGGCTGCCCTAAGAAGAAGTCCAAGTCACAGAGCTCAGGTGAGGCATTGGCAGGAGCCAGCCAGCACTGGCAGGGACCAGCAGGAGCTGGCTGGCACTAGCACTGGCACTGGCATGCTCCTCAACCCTGACAAACAAACAAGCCTTGCCTCTGAACTTTGTTCCACTGCTGAATGATGAATTGCTAACCTCTTACTTATCAATTTTCAAATTGTGAACAAAGTTTTTGCTTTTATTAATTTATCCAGATGTATGATTGCAGAATATGGATTTAAAAGAAAAAAATATTGAAAATGGCTTATAAAAAGTAGTTGTAACAAAGTACTTTGAAGAGTTTTAATTGGTAAATCAGAATCTCTAAGCCTATGTAAATTCTTTTTATTTCCAAACCACTTGTAACATATGTAACTTATTTTTACATTGCATTTCACATTTACCTGAGTTGATGTTTGTGGCAAAGTCTCCCTCCCTCCTCAGCGGGCCACACTGAGGCTTGTCATGCACACACTGAGCCCTGCTGTGTGTTTTCCAGATAAGAAGTACAGTGTGATCCACTTTACTGGCTACCTCAAGTCCTGGGCGCCCACCAAGGACCCACTGGAGGAGGACTCAGGCAGCGACTCAGAATCCTGTAACCTGTCCTGCCTGGTGAGTCACTGAATGAGTCTTGGATCGGTCCACACGTCACTCTTAATGGTCTTCAATACTTTAACTTATCTCGAGATGAAAGATTTCTATTGTGTGGCCTGGAATAGACAAACAGCTTACATAGATGAGTGGAGAGTGTGCCCTTGTCACTGGTGGAGTCCTGGAGGATGGTGAGGGTGATGCATCATGGATGTCATGATGTGAGCTACAACTTCCATTATTATTGTGTGTGACAAGTGTAGAAATGTAGTCACAGCACCCACTTTTATTTCATTAGTGTGTGACAGTATGTTGTGGTCTGCAGGTGGCGGTGGGCAGGGTGCACCAGCCGCTCCTGGCCTCAGGGGCACAGGAGGCTGCAAGGTTTGGCCGCACCGTCCCGCCACAGTCCATTGACTTCATTTCCAAGCACACCAGTGATGGCAAGTTTGTCTTCATTGACCAGAGGTAAGTTGGCTTCTCCTCATTTGCTTCTTCACTGCACTAATGTTTATTAAATGTGTCGTACATGTGAATTACTGGCTGGCAGTGCACTCTTTCTTACACTTGTGAGGGAACCATATTAATACTAGCTCAGAGTGAAAGACATGCCGTCACACTGTCCTTGGTGTTCCCTGCAGGGCCTCACTGCTGCTGGGCTGGCTGCCTCAGGAGCTCCTAGGTTCCAGCATGTATGAGTACTTCCACCAGGATGACATTCCCTTCCTCGCTGAGACTCACCGCTCCACCCTGCAGTCCTCCGAGAGCTGCAACACACAGGTACACTCTGCTCCACCCCACCACACACACTCCACACACAACACACATTACACACACACACTACACACTCCGCATAGTCATGAGGTGCAGGAGTGTGTGTGGAGAGTGACATAGCCTCAGTCCATCAGTGAGTCATGCCACTTGTCAGCCATTCATGAACTAAGTATTTGTACAAAGGGAACAATGATATAGCTTGGTTTTCTTCCATTGATTGTTTCTTCTTGTGTGACTTATGCTTTTATTTATCTACTTATTTATTTTTTACTCATTTATTTATTTTTTTATGCTTAACTGCAAATTCTGCATTGATAAGATGGAAAAGAACAGAGTGACCTTCCTTCTTCATAACTATCAAAATCTGCAAACCTCACAATAATACAGTGAACTTTCCCTGCCACTGCACCATCTGTTTTTCCTTGACACTGCACCATCTACCTTTCCCTGACACTGCACCATCTTCCTTTCCCTGACACTGCACCATTTATCTCCCTTAAATTGCACCATCTACCTTCCCATCCCTTCACTCTGACAACTGTCACCATCATCCTCACCTGACCATCGTCCTGTCCACCCTGCACAGGTCTACAGGTTCCGCACTAAGGAGGGGTCCTTCGTGCGGCTGCAGAGTGTGTGGTGGACCTTCAAGAACCCCTGGACCAAGGACATTGAGTACATCATCTCCAAGAACAGTGTCGTCACGTGAGTGTGTCCCCAAGCCTTGCCTGGGCCCGAGTCTTCCCTTTGATCCCTTCAGTACTGGAGTGCATTTTTTATCATGAATTGTTTGTGTGATTAGATGATTTTATTGACATTAGGAAGGGTCTATGGAGGTCATAAGATTAATGGGGAGTCTTTTTTAATCCCCACATAGATTTCTGAAGCTGTATAAAATTGCTGTATAAACTTGCCAAATAGTAGCCAGATTGAATATGAAAATGCGTCCTGGTACCGAAGGAGTTAACCAGTATATCTATTTCGTGATTCACTATTATTGGATTTAAGAACCTACCTGTCTCACTTTCTAATGTATTTCTTATGCATGTAAGGTGTGAAGAAATAAGCCATGACTTTTTCCATCATAGTTTTGTGTGAAGATAGAGCGACAACTTCCATTATTATTGTGTGTCAGAGTGTAAAAGTAAATTTGTCTCACCCATTTAATTCTTGTGTGTGATGGTGTAGAAATGGAGTCACAACAACCATTATTATTTCATTATTGTGTGCGGCAGTGTAGAAATGGAGTCACAACACCTATTATTATTTTATTATTGTGTATGAGAGTGTAGAAATAGGGTCAGAACACCCATTATTATTTCATTACTGTGAATAAGGGTGTAGAAATGGAGCTATCACACCCATTATTGTTTCATTCTTGTGTATGAGAGTATAGAAATGAAGCCATCACACTCATTATTATTTCATTATGTATTGTGTGTGTGTGTGTGTGTGTGTGTGCGCGCGTGCATGCGTGTTTGAGGGTGTAAATATAAAGCCATGACACCAATTATTATTCTCTCCTTGTGTGAGTGTGTTGAGATGCAGCTGTGCCATTTATAACATTGAGTATCTGTGTGGTGCAGGTCTGAGGCGGGGCTGGTTGAGAGCTCGATGGCCAGCGAGGCAGTGTCACAGTCCTTCAACAGCTTCAATGAGTTCCTGAGTTCACCTGGTGAGTGTTGTGTTCACGCCTGTATTCTGAAACGCTCTGCTCTCTTACCACGACTATTTTCAAAGGCCACATAGATGATAAGTCATGTTTCAGAGCTGTAAATGATGAAGTAAACTTATTCATTTGTCACTAAAACTATTAAAACACCCTGAAAAATTTGGCACTTAAACATAAGCCTTTTGCAATAGTGGAGGTGACAGACAGACATAGACCAAAGGAATGTGATGATACTGTGAAATTTAACCAAAGGAATGTGATGACAGTGAAATTTAAGAGATAGATGAACATTTTGGGTATGCAGTTTGGTATGGCTTAAGATTCCACATCCCTATGACCACAAACTACTAATGATATTCCAGATACATAGTCTAGTTTGGCATAAGACTCTGTTTCTGCATAATCACAAGCTACTAATGAGATTCTGAATACACGGGACTGGCAACTAATCAAGCCTTTTTTTGTGTGTGTTATGCTGCTCTTGGCCAGTTTTCCCCTCTTAATAAAAAAAAAAAAAAAAAAACCATAATACAGTTTGGTTTCTATTTCCCATCAATGGCCAGCTACCAATGACGTTCCAGACACACCACCACCAGGCAGTGCAGGTTCCTCCAACACCAACAACAGACTCATTGGGAGCGGTATGCATGCTGGGAAGATCGGCCGGCAGATAGCGGATGAGGTTTTAGACAGCCAACGAAGGAATGACTCAGCCTCCAACAGTCCCGTGTCGCCCTTCGAAGGCATCCTGGGCTCTGGGGCATCTGACCGCTCCTTTGCTGCCCTCCTGCGCTCCGACATGACAGCACATAGGGTGAGGCTGAGTTGCTGTGGGCTGTGTTTGTTGTGTTTCAGTGTGCTGGGTGAAGATGAGGGGCTGTGGGCTGTGTTTCAGTGTACAGGGTAAAGATGAAAGTTTGTGGGCTGTGATTGCTGTTTCAGTGTGCTGGGCCTTGTATTGGGTAGGATGAAGAGCTGTGGGCTGTGTTTGCTGTGTTTCAGTGTGCTGGGTCTTGTATTGGGTAGGATGAGGGGCTGTGGGCTTTGTTTGCTGTGTTTCAGTTTGCTGGGCCATGTATGCGGTAGGGTGAGGAGCTGTGGGCTGTGTTTGCTGTGTTTCAGTGTGCTGGGTCTTGTATTGGGTAGGATGAGGGGCTGTGGGCTGTGTTTACTGTGTTTTAGTGGTCCTGTCTATGTATTTTATTAAGCTTGATTGGTGAAAGTCAAAATTATACTCTAGATTTTACTTGGATCACTCTAAGATGATGGAGGAGCCAAAACAATTAGAATTCTTGCTTAAAACTTGCCCCAGACCACTCAATTATCAGACGAGGAGTGACAGCAATGGAAAATGTAAAATCTAAGAACGAACCACTTGATTAATGAGCCAAAAAGTTACAATTCTTGCCTAAACTCAGGGAATCACATCAATTTAACCCCTTAAGTACTGGAACACATTTTTTACCTTGAGTTTTGGGGTATGATTGGATAATTTTATTCACATTAGGAAGGATCTATGGAGGTCAGAAGGTTAATGGGTAGAGTCTTCACTATTCTAATCCCCACATAAGTATCTGAAGCTGTATAAAATCACCAAATAGTTGGCAGAATGAATATGAAAACATGACATGGTTCTGAAGGGATTAAAGGATAATATAGTACATGAAGTGATGAATGGAATGGACTTAGTAATCATGTTGTTGTTGGTGAGTCAATAGGGAGCTTTAAAAGAAGATTAGACAAATTTATGAATGTGGATGATAGACGGAATTTACCCCTTCAGTACTGAGACGCATTTTTACCTTGATTTTTGGGTGTGATTAGACAATTCTACTTACATTAGGAATTGTCTATGAAGGTCAGAAGATTAATGGCCAGTCTTTACAACTCTTATCCCAATATATACTTGTGAAGCTGTATAAAATTGACAAAATGGTAACTAGAATGAATATGAAAACATGTCCTGGTACTGAAGGAGTTAAGTAGCTTTGCTCATACAGGGACTGCCATGTGTAGACCTGACAGTCTCTTGCAGCTTCTCTCCTTGTATTATGTTATGAATTGACGGCCGTTGTTTATTGTTCTTTCCCCTTCAGAGTAATGTGAAGAACAACGTCCTCCTGAGCAGCAACACCAGCAGCTGTTCCGGCAGTGACACCAGCAGAGGGCCACAGCTCAACAACACCACCACCACCACCACCACTACCAACAACAACCACCACCACAACCACAACAACCACCACACCAACAACACCATGCCCACCTCAGACCGCACCACCAACTTCAACCACAACAACAACCACAGACAGCTTGGTACGTGATTTATCTCTCTCGTCCTCCTCCTCCTCCTTCTCCTTCTCCTTCTCCTTCTCCTTCTCCTTCCTCCTCCTCCTCCTCCTCCTCCTCCTCCTCCTCCTCCTCCTCCTTCTCAGGTTATTTTTCTGACTCTCCTTTTCTTTTCCTCTTCCTCTTCCTCCTACTCAGGTTATTTCAGAACTCAATAAATTTTCCTCACAACCCCCCAATGAGGGTGACCTGACCTCCTAACCACCATGTCTCAGCGTCTCCCTCTCTCCCCACACAGTGTCCAACGAGGGTGACCTGATGGATGTGGTGAGTGGGCGTGACATGGAGACAGACGGAACGAGCGACTCTGATGAGGCAGCCATGGCGGTCATCATGAGTCTCCTGGAGGCCGATGCAGGTCTGGGGGGGCCGGTGGACTTCTCCCACCTGCCCTGGCCCTTACCGTGAAGGACGCTGCCTACACCCACCTCGTCCTTCCCATTAAGTAAGGTGTTTGTTGTGTCTGTGTCCTCCCAGTGTCACTTTCCTCCCTCTTCCGCAACACAGAGGCACTGCTGGTTGCGGGGCCATGTGGTGGTCGGTGTGTGCTCTGTGGTGCTGTGTTGCATGGTACGGGTCTGTGGCTCTGTGGGGACGTCACCCATTGAGGACTTTCAGTAGTGGAGTACAAATTTCCAATCATGTAAGGGATTTTCTGATCCTTATCTAGTACTGCAATGCCATCCAGTGAATAGCTGTCTACTACTTTGTAAGACCACTTTAAAGATTGTATCACTTTTCTTATAATAGGGAAAAAAAAACTAAATATACTTATATATCTATCTATATTATTATGTATCTAGGAAATTTTGCAGAGTTTGTAACTTTTAGCCTCTCTTTGACACCTTAGATTTGTATTGTTGTCATTCTTCCACTTTCCTTCACCCACCGCCAGGCCGGGACGTAATACAATAACCTGGCAGCCCAGACTGCTTCGTGTGGAGGTGTGGCCTGTGGGAATGATTGTATTGCTGAAACATTGTGTGTGTGTGTGTTTGTGTGTTTGTGCATGTGTGTGTGTGTGTGTGTGTGTGTGTGTGTGTGTGTGTGTGTGTGTGTGTGTGTGTGTGTATGCCAGGTACTTGCTCAGTGTGAAAGCCTCATAGCAGGATAAAATCACTAAAAGATATATAATATTCTGAAACTAAGCTAATTTTGGAGTATGTGCTCAGTTAAGTAATACTGAGCTGAATATTTTCCATTTATACAGTGATAACCACAAAAATGCTCACAATACAGTTGATTAAGAAAACCGCGCCACCTCTTCCAGCCGACCCTCACGACCCAGGATGGCAAACAGAAACCATAGATGTGGAGATTACCTCACCGCCTCTGTTGTGTGGTGAGCCCTGGGTTGGTGGGGTGTTGGGGAGTGCTGGTGAGTGTGGCAGGTCTTCATTCTGACCTCACTCTCCCTGCACCTTGTGTGTGTGTGTGTGTGTGTGTGTGTGTGTGTGTGTGTGTGTGTGTGTGTGTGTGTGTGTGTGTGTGTGTAAGGTGGCTGTTGGTTCTTGTGATTTCCGGAGCAACAAGGTTTGGTTTCCTGAGAGTTGTAATACAGAAATCATGCACGAGATTTATTTTTGTTTGCACATTGTCACACGTTTGCATATGATGGAGTCGTGTCATTGTTTTTATTGATGTACATGTATTTGATTTTTTTTCATGCTACTTTGTTCTATCTATTGATGTATATTGTTTTTTGTGATCCTTTATTTTGTTGATTTTATTTGAGTTGAAATTTTTGTGATTAGTAATTTGCACTTTACCATTTATTGCTTTCCTTATGTTTTATTTTATGTGTGTGTGTGTGTGTGTGTGTGTGTGTGTGTGTGTGTGTGGGTGGGTGTGGGTGTGGGTGTGGGGCTCTTGTTGGCTGCCACAACTCACAATATTGACAGATTATAGAGATATTTGTCCATTTCTCTCATTTTCTTCACATCTTGACATAGCACTCACCTCAGTCTCAATGGCCAGACTACAGGACCTCATGTCACTGTTCACTGTTCTTGAGGCTGTAACTTCATGAGAGAATCTTCCATAGTGATCTTTATTTTTACAAAGAGACAAGGCACGATGTTGTCTCGTCTCCGCCATACTCAACTCGCCACATAGTGTTATTGTGATTACCATTGTTGTTGTTTTCAGTTTTTTGTTACACAGCAGAAAAGTTTATGACGTTGATGTAGTTTTGAGCTCCACCTGTGAGGGAGTGAGGGAATGGACAGGAACTACCTAATTGTTGACTGGTTATCAGCATTAAAGTCTCGACTCTCAGGTCTTTGTTGGCATTGATAAAAAGACAAATTTTGCCATTATGAGCTTATCTGGTAATTAATGACTTGGTGTATTCTTATTGATTTATCACATAGCAGCTAAAATATATATCTTTCCATCTATCTATCAATCAATCAATCTATGTATCTATGTATGTATGTATCTATCTATCTATTCATCAGTAACATTCAAATCATCACAACAGGTGTACTATATTTCAGTAACTGGAGCAATTGTTCCTTCACATCTTACTGGATAAAAAAAGATATTGGCATTCTGTAAACATATATTGCCTTAAGCACCATCAGAATAACATAGCGCTCTGTCTAGTCATTGGTGGTGCTTCTTCCTCCTCCAGTTTACATTGAAAGTACATTTTTACTCCTCCAAAACTTTCCCTTTGTGTCTTTCTATCGTGTTTCATATCCATCCACTGTTTCTTGTGCTCTTTGGCAGCTGTATCAGGCAAGGCAGTGTTAGAGCATTTTCAGTGCCACCTACATTTTTGTCAGTGTTTATTTTCCACTGTAGACAGCATGGTGGTTATCAGTACTTGGCCGGCTGTAGAGAGCTGGTGTTTCTGCTGGTGTGAGGTTAAGGGTCCCATAAGGCCTATGTCTCCCTTCCCACACTGCAAGGTTAACTAAGAAGGCTCCTGTCAAGTCCATATCCATCTCCTCTTTGTCAAATGGCACCCCTTCAACCACCCTGCTGTCCATGTATTAGTGGTGTATTAGATTAGGGAGTTGATTTTACACACACACACACACACACACACACACACACACACACACACACATGAAGAGGGAAGTGTTTGGATGGCAGAGAGAAAAGTTAGTTGTTGAAGTGAGAAGTACAGGGTGGAATATAGTACTAGTTAGCTCCGTGTATGTAGGCGTGCTGTATCAGATGCCTCTATATTTCCTTCCTTTGGGATTTTTACGCTCATCTCAATTTGCTCAGAAATCATATTAACCCTTTCACTGCTATTTGGCACATCTTTCCTTGAATTTTCTCTAAGACATCTAGTTCACGGTCTATTGGGAAATGCTTTCTATTCATGCACTTCTTTCTAGTAGGTTTTAATAAATGCTTCACACTTTGCTCTTGTTACTGTTGCCTATCACAGTGAAAGGGTTAAGGCAGAAGTCAGTGACCTTACCAATGCAAAGGTGTCTCGTGGAAATTACTCGTCTCAGGTCTGACTCGTCATCTTCCAGTGGTCCACCAGTGACGTCACCCGGTCTGTGCGTGTTGCTCATCATTCACTGTCAATTCATCAATAGGAGTGTCAGATTTTATGGATCTTTTCCTTTGTGCGTATTATCTCCTTAAAACAAATTGTCAAAGTAATTTTTATTTGTATTTTGTATTTCTATTGCGATATGCAGCTTAGTTTACCGAGACAAATACTAGCAATTTAGAGGGCAGTTTTTATTATTACTAGTCTGTCTAATTGTTGAGTTGTTTTGCTGGATGGAAAAGTTAGTTGATGTGAGAGATTGTTACGTGTATGAGTTAAGTGTTGTATATGGCGTCCTGTAATGGCAGAAACAGTGTGTGGAAAAACTATAAAGAGAGCAAAGTAATCTATCAAAATTATACCATTTTTGAGAATCTTAAAAGTGGTCAGAGTAGCAAACTGATGAGTCTGTTAACTGAGGTGAAGGAGGAAACATAGGAACAAACAGGATCTTGAACGTGTGTGTGTGTGTGTGTGTGTGTGTGTGTGTGTGTGTGTGTGTGTGTGTGTGTGTGTGTGTGTGTGTGTGTGTGTGTGTGTGTGTGTTTAAGTGCATGTGTAAACTTTGTGAAAGAGACAAGAGCTATTTGACTGACATGCTTAATGCAGAATATATATTTATTTGTACATTAAACAGACAGGTTTTTGTAATGATTATACAGAGTTTTATCTGTGTGTTTTTGTTAGACATTACAGTATGATGTGGTATGGTATGGTATGGTATGTATATGTGTCCTACTGTATGTTCATTATACACTCCCTCACTTTTCCTTTTCCTTGGTGTTTGGATTTGTGTTGATGTGTCGGCGGTCAAGTTTGTGTTTGTGTGTCGCTGCTTGGTGAGGAGACTGACAAGGCTGACACTCAGTACATGTAGGCCTGCTATACTGTTAGGCAGTGTTAGTCATGGAGCAATGATTAGGAGGGTGTGCATGTTTATGTTATGTATGTGTATATTACAGTACTATTATACTTGATGTTTGCACACATGTATGTCCATGCAAGTGTGTCTTTGACACATGCATACTGAATACAGTTTATGAAGATTAGGCCAAACATTGGTAGGTTTGAGCATTAATGGACTGTTAGAGTTTGTATTCTGTTCAGAGCAGTTATATAAGACACGACCCACCACAGTGCGGTCAGTTGTCTCCACACACCTGGACGCAAGGCTCATGTTTACACCGGCACATCTTGCACGTCACAAGATGGTGTCGGCAGGTCACCATACTTTGTTCCTCTCTGATCCTGCTCACTGGGAAGCTGTGACCGGCTGGCTCTGATGCGGTGGATGTGGTGAACCAAGGAGAGTTCTGTGGTGCGCTGCAGGCTGGCCTGATGGGCTGCTTGTGCTGCACGCCTGGCTGGATGTTGGCAGCGGCAGTGTGCCGTGCTGGCCAGATGGGATGAGCAAGGATGATGGATTGAATAACCACGTAAAAAACCTGACGGCCGCATCTGTAGTGTGACGGAACCGTGTCCAAACTGTGAGGGCGTGTGATGTCCTCAAAAATAATGTTGACTTTTGACTTCCCATCCTTAGCATTTGCCTTTGTCAGTGTTACAATACAGTACAACTGAAGCCTTTGGTCTTGTACAGGATCCCTTGGCTGTAGCAGATTTGCCTCCCACTCCACAGCTGAGTTTGGTCAGGTGACACTGTGATGCATTGCTGCTTGCTGTGCTGAGGGATCTACTAATCCAGTCAATTCCATTCACACCATAGCCACTTCTAACTTTGAAATAATAACTTCTCCACTGTCTGAAGCATCACTTCATGTGTAAACACACTATTGTTTTGTTATTGTTTGTTCATTCAGTTTGACTTACAACTCTTACATTCTTCATGCTTTCTTTTGTGTATGGAGTTTTGAATTAATTTCCATCTCGATCTTCTTTCTCAAAGATCATCATCTAATGCTTTTATGACTTTAACTTCTTACTTTTTTCAGTAAGAAACAGTATTAAAGTGTGACCAATTTTTCTTTTCCTTTGTGGTGTGAGCACAGTGTCACCTGCAAACCACACTGTATTGAGCTCCATTGCACACCATTACTGCAGCATTGCTTTCACCCCCCTCACAGCTGCCTCTCCCATCTGTGACAAATTGAACAGATGCAGTGACATTACATTACTGAGGCATCTAGTAACATGTTTCAATCATGTTTAAATGTAATTCATCATATAGCATTTAAGGGCTTGTTTGTGTGTACATGTATTCATGTGTGCATGAGTGTGTATGTTTGTGTATAGGGAATAGATAGTACTAGTAAGTCAGTCCTTAATAGTACAGTGGTATTACCTCAAACATTTAGAGCATCTAAATCAGGACCTCACAAATGTGTTTTATATATCTTTACAAAATACATATACGTACATTTATGTATAAATACTTATATATTTGTAGTGTGGGAAAGTACAAAGGGGATCTATCATAAATATGATATTTTACTACATTTGAAGATAACACAGTGGGTTTTCTGTACCGTGGGCAGGCAGAAAACTGCTCCCAAAATTGTGTACCTCTCCTTGGACCATCTGTGGGGAAGGAAATGTTACAAAATTATGAATAAGACATCACAGCTTTGGAGTCTGCCTGAAAACTCTAGTCGTGCACCCTGCCATATCACTTTAGTTGATAATGTTCACTGCTGTATACATGTCTGTATAGGATGCATAGAGAGGAGTGTGTTAGTTCAACACAATTCACTCATCACATGATAGCATTGCCATCACAGGAAGGCTGCATTGAGGCAAAGAGCTGGAGGACGGAGGTGGGCTGAGCATGCTTGAAGACTTGGCGTGATGTCTGTGTTCTGAGCTTACAGCAAGTCTTTCAGTGATCTTATAAGTCTAGAATAGGAACTCCTGAGACACTCACACACTGTTCTTCAGCATTGTTAAGGAAGGTGTCTTGTTAGGGAGTCACATCACTTGCATTGTAATATGTATTGATGTTCTTGTTGATTCAGAATTTTAGATTGTAAAGATCATGGATTATTTTTCCTGTCAAATGAAAAGTGAAGACATGTAAGGATGCAGAGCCTTACAGAACTAGTTGACTGCATCTGTTGAGGATTGTGTCTCTTGATGTACTAATTACATTACTCTGAAATGTAGCATTAGGTACTGAAGTACTTTACTGTTCAAGGTCATTCAGTAATTCATAATAATGTCCCCTGAGGCTTTAGTGTGTGTCATGAAGGTGACAAACAGTATTAGTGTGTTTGAGACTGGCTGTATGGCAACTGTGTATTGTGCAGTATTGGAGGCAGGCCAACAGTTGACAGGGGGGTTTGCAGAGATGTCTGCAATGGGCCACTCATTATTGTTTCTCTTCTCTCATTCTGAGATTTATTGTCTTTTGTGTGACTCACTGGAGAGCCAAGAGCCGAGAGGCAGCAGGTAGTGGTGGTGGTGGTGGTAGAGGACATTGGTCTTGTGTGTGTAGTACACAATTTGTTGTGTTTTTAGTTCTCACTTGTCAGTGTACATAGTGTGAACTAATTCATACATGCAACACCTTAAAGATGTGCATGTCATGATGGTCACAGTTTACAGGAAACAATACAGTGTTGCCTGAGAGGTCTTAGTGTTGTTGGTTGGGGTTTTACTTTTTTCAGTCTGTTTGTGGTCAGTGTGTAGGAAGTGAGGAAGTGTGGCATGGCCTGTGGACACAGGGAAGCAGGGAAGCAGAGGTGCCGGCTTGTTGAGGAAGGAGTCTGTGTGGGCTCATGTCTGGAGGTGGACCACTTCTTTCTCTGAAACACATTGACGTGAATTACACTGAAAGTGCAATTTTATACTAAACATATGATTGGTATTATTATAAACATGAGTGTGTAACGTTAGCTGCTTGAATGTACGTCTGTGTAGGAGTCTTAGTAGTGTGTGGTGTGTGAGGATCAGCCTGTGCTGAGTTCCTGAGGCAGTGAGAGGCAGCCAGACTGTGTTGGGTGAGGATGGATGAGCCACACATGAGACTCGAGGCACCGGCCGTGGTGTGCGGTGCCAGCACGCCTGTTGGCCAGGGAATGGAGTGTCAGTCAGGTGAACATGGTAGATGTATAACTATTCTTGTAACATGATGATGTTATTATTGTTGATGAAGGCAAAGCCTCTGTTAGTCATATACATATTAAAGGCACAGGATTAAAAAGAGAGAAGCGTAGCACTATACTGTGCAATGTGCCCACATCCTGTGCATGGTTAATAGTGTAAGAATTGAGACTCTTAGAGTACCGTAGGGCTTATCAGTACTCCTGTGTGAGGAGCATTTAGGGTTTGTTAAGTTTAAGATATTTTATAATTTGAATATATTGATTTTATTAAAGAGATAAGCATATTTTACTTTTGAGAAATCTCCATAGTCATGTGTCTTGTAAACCTGCAGACAACAAAATAATAGCAGCCATGTGCATGCTTACACACACACACACACACACACACACACACACACACACACACACACACACACACACACACACACACACACACACACACACACACACACACACACACACACACACACACACACACACCTGTGTGACTATTTTTCAACAATCATGCCATGTGCCTCCCTTCTTGTCACAGAGTCCTTTTCCACACTGACAGATCTACACCTGACTCATCCTATCACCCACACCTGCTTTGCTCCTCTAACCAACACCTGACTCTGTCCTTCCCACACCTGGAAGTGAGTGCCACTTGCTGGCTACACACTTACACTAAGGTAGCTGCTCTCTAGTGGAAGGCAGTCCAAGTGTCTGAACACACAGAATTCACTCAGCTTTAATTCAGTGTGGGAAAAACTTGTGAGTCATTGGTGAGTCAAGTGCCATAACCTTTCCTTAGTAAAGTAAGGTTTTCTTCGCACTCTTGTAAAGAGTTACTGTCTTTATACAGAGAACTTTGCATCATTCCATGAACTAACACTGTTGCAGCAGGGACAACTCAGACAGTCAGAATAACCTTCAAACACTCTTTATTCTCCCCATTTCTCGCCTTCTTGAATCACTGTACTTTTATCCATATACTATTGTATGTTGATTTCTGTCGTGAAGTTTTCCTTGTTGAGCGATTAGTATGCTATAATTGTGTTTTGCTCTGACAATCTTGAATTATTATACTGTGTACTTTAATGTTTGTGTTTTGAATGCGTTTCCCATCTCACAACTTTCTTCTAAAGTGATGTGTTGTGTTCTTACAACAATATAAGCCAGTTAGAGCAGTGTTGCTGCTGCCTCAGAGCCGGCACCTCTCCATGCATTGAGACCAGACTGGCATGCACTGGAGGGCCAGGAAGAGGTGAGAGGTGCAGGCTCAGCAGTGACTGGGACATCAGGGAAGTGCCTGGGAAATGCAGGGAATTCATCAGTTAGCATGAAATTGTTAAGAATGTAGTGATACAAAGACATAGTATATGGGAACAGCAAACATATACGTATCTGTAAATGCTGTTATGTTTTGATGTTTTGATGTGTAATATTAAAGTTGGCCTCTTTAGTATGACGAGTAGGTGTATGATGACAAGATCATTGTGGTACAGTAGTGGATCACTTGTGGGACATAATGTTCTTCAGTGATGGTGATGGTGATGGAGTTAGCATTATGTCCAGTACTTTATTGTGCCGGCAGCAGTTCCTTGAGTTGCTTGGTGGGTCTTTTGGTTTGAACACAAGTCATTGCGTGACAAGGACAAAGTGATCCACTAACGGTGGTAGATGATGCGTGGTGGCAGGAGTCAGTCAGTCAGCTGGCTGTGCTCTGTGTGGTGATGCACTGGTGATGTGTATCAGTACCATCATGGTAACTTGAATGAATGTATATCAAGGAGTGCCCTGTTAATTTAAATAAGATCTTCAGCTTAACAATGGTGTCTGAAAACTATTTTGAGTTAATGTTTGGTGTCTTTTGAATTAACATTTCATCATTTTTCAGCAAAAATTGTTTAGATATAATATGATCATAGTTTATTGGTGAACATTGAGTATGTAATAAAGGTTTACTACAGAGTGATTGTGATTAAAGCAGACTGATAGCAGATAATCTGCAGTACATGAAAGTATGTTTAGTGAGACAAAGCAAATGAATTATACAGCATTACACATAGACAGTAACAGTATTTACCTATTTCTCGTATTGAGCATTATAACACAGTGGTAGGCACTGTTTGGTGTATCTCAGAGGCCTGTTTGCATATGCTGTCTATATGTGTATATTTAATCAGTGTTTATGACATTCTGTTTTTTGGAGGATGATCAGGGAATGGTTCCATCATCTCAATTAACAAGCGTGGCACAACACTCGGAGATTTTATGTTTGACCTCACAGGTTTCTGGAGGTTGTTCCAGTGTATGTCTGCTGTCTGAATCTTAAAAATAGAAAGCATTAAGAAAATAATGCATACAATTAACAAGGACATAATATACCGTATATATATATATATATATATATATATATATATATATATATATATATATATATATATATATATATATATATATATATATATCCTTTGATATGACATGATTGAAGGAATAAGACTTAATATGAAGGACAGAATGTGTGAAATTTGAGAATTGCAAGAAAAATGGATAAATAAAATAGAGTTTAAGAAAAATAAATAAAATAAATAAGTAATAAGCAGAGTAAAAAAAGTAATAAAAAAAACTAGGAAGTAATTGAAATCAAACCATCAGCACCGCATTTCTCTCGACAAGAGATGGCAATGTGAATGAAGGTTTTGAAGAGTCTCGATGATCACCTGTAACATCAACAACAAAATATGAAATACACCCAGGTGATACAGTAATGAGTGTACACTGACCTGCTGCTGTTGCTGCCAGTGTATGGAGTGCGTACGTATGTGTGTGTAAAGTGAGCCCTGTCTTACCCAAAGATTGCATGGCGAGTGGCAAGTGACGAGTGAGATGCTGAGTGTGTCTTTGGTGATGATAATTTGATGACTATTATACTACTACATGTTCACTATGTTTGTTTGTTTGTTGTTATTAGTGTTTACATGTTTTATTTGTTCTGATGATAATACTACATACTACCTGTCATCATTTTATGTAGAATATAACCTTAGAGAGTGAACTGATGTCTCATTTTGAAGTGATATCCTTTGGTCCATCAGCGTGTTAATGTGATGTGTAGTGGAGCAGAGAGAGAGGAGATTGGGGGGTGGGCAATAGTGATGAGAGAGAATGGGTGAGGTGAGAAACATTAGAGGGATAGAGAATAGTACAGTGGTTGATACAAGTGAAGGGGCAATGTCTTAATATACACGTCCCTCCCACTCTCCTCATTTCCCAGCTCTCCCTTCAAAGCTCTTTCACTCAGCTGATTTGACGTCACATGTATGAAGCCATGCTATTGGTCAACAAGGGAAAGAGAAAGAAAAGAGATAATAATTGGAGGAAATGGGAGCAACACACACACACACACACATACACACACACACACATGCCCATATGGCAATATTGTAATATTCTCCTATTCCTCTATTAGTTATCTATTTTCTTTCTATCTTTTGTTTTATTCCCATTTCTTCCATTCACTATCCATTTTCTTTCTATTTGTTTTATTTCCATTTCCTTCATTTATTATCCATTTTCTTTCTATCCTATTTTAATCTTATTTCCTTCATTTATTATCTTTTCTTTGTTTTTTCCTTGTTGATCAATAGCGTGGCTTCTCATACATGTGACGTCAAATCAGCTGAGTGAAAGAGCTTTGAAGGGGGAGCTGGGAAACAAGGAGAGCAGGAGAGACATGTAGATTAAGATAGTGCCAGTGAAAGTAGGGTTGCCATATACTAACAATCAAAATTCCGCACATTTTCACTAACAGCTGATATAATACTGGAAAACATGTAAATCAATTAAAAACTCAATTGATTTACCTTTGCTGCAGAAACAAGGTCACAAGGGCACAAACAGGCAAACAATAATCCAAATTGATGCCTATATCAATTCAGGTTAAAGAGAAAAGACTGCATGGCGCACACCATGAGGTGAGTCGTGCCACAAAAGAAAGGCTTGGAGCATCGACTCCATGTAAGACCATATAAGGGACTAATAACTAAGTGGGCTTTTTTTATATTTCACTCTTTATATTGCCCTTGGCCAGCTTTCTTTTCTTATATAAAAGATCAGGCAATGTCTTAATATATACATCCTGCCTGCTCTCCTCAATTCTCGGCTTCCCCTTTGCAGCTCCTCCCAACTGATTTGATGTCATATACAAGAAGCCAAGCTATCATCAACAACAACACACACACACACACACACATACACACACACACACACGTGCCCATATGGCAATGTCTTAATATCCTATTCCTCTATTTGTTATCCATTTTTCTTTATTTGTTTTAATCCCATTTACGACATTTAATATCTTTTCTTTCTCTCTCCCTTGTTAACCAATAGCATGCTTCATATATGTGACGTCAAATCAGCTGGTTGGAGGAGCTGTGAAGGGGGAGCCGGGAATCAAGGAGAGCAGGCAGGACGTGTATATTAAGACAGTGCTAAAGACCAGTATAAAGGTGTAGCAGAAATATCACCCGCAGCTTAAAGATCAACAGAGGGTGTGATTGGTGAGTGAGCCATGCACAGTGTGGCAGCCTGTCCAGGGCCTGAGCTCCACCACTGGTGTGACGGTGACAGCTGCCGGCCCACAGAGTGTCACCCACTCATTATGTTAAGGCCGCCTCGAGGCACAGCTCAGTTTTAACAAGACACCACGGAGTGATGATGGCCTTTTCCTTGCTCATATTAAACACACACACACACACACATAACGTCAATAATGTTGCTGCTATTGTTGGGTACCACTACTACACTCGCTCACATGCTTCCATTCCCCATTCCTTCCTCCTGTCACTACAATTTATGCATTTCAGGTGGGAAACAACAGGAAAACATTGAAAATTGAAGGAAATGTTGACGAGTTGACACAGGGATGGACAGGGATTGGTAGAGCGGGATCTTGGTCCGGGTCTCGGTGGGCGCCGGGCGGTATGACCGGGGGTATACGTAATTATCGCCTTATTTAACATAGTAATGGGCTGTTTATCTATTTTGGTGGTTGATTCTGGCTTTGCTTCACTCTCTGGGTCTGGAAACAGAAGGGAGTCCAGGCAAACCTTGGTGGACTGACCTGGGGGGGAAGGCATGGCTGAAGTGCCCCTGTGACCCAATATTTACGTACGAAATTCATTTTAAAAATCACCACAAGAAAAAAGGCTCCCAGACTGAAATGCACTACACTTTTAAACGCAACAAATAATTTAACTAATAACCGAAATATAAAAAGGTAACCGGATCTTTTGTTTACAAAACGACGTCCATCGAACGGTCTTTTTTTTAAAGCAACGGTGCCACAAACACTTCATAATGTCGAGATGGAAAACACAGCCAAATTACATTATATTAGATTTTCTGAATAAGAAAAATTTTCGCTTTCCAAACAAACAAAGAAACCACAGATTTCCTGTCGTTTAAAGATTTTTGTTTTCTATTTCGATACCGTTAAATTTTTTTTTACTTGAAAATACGAATAGTTGGATTACATTTCTATGGGATATTATTGCTTGGATCATGTTTTTCTTGTCTTTTAAGTGTTATATCAAGCACCAAAACAATCCTAGGCGTGCTAATTAAAAACAAGTTCAAATTGTAGAATGCTGAAAGTGTTATTTCAACGAGAAAAAAAAAAAAAACATAGCTAAACAAGATCTTATTGCGGACTATAACTTGATTTACATTCTTATCAATAAATAAAATACATAAACAATGCAAACTCCAATGATAAACGAGAACAAAATCGTGATGTGGAGCCGAAGTAGTTTTTTTGCACATTTTCTCACCACCTCCATCTCTCCTCCCCTCCTTCCGATCTCCTTCCCCACTCCTCCACCTCCGCCTCCTCCATCTACTTCCACAACGTAAGCCCTTAGAACACCAGCAAATACCTACAATACACTCAAAAAACGCCCTAAGTGTCTTGGCTGCATGGTGAAGGGGCGGGGTTGGCGTGGGTTAGCGGGTTGGAGCGCCAAGGACAGTGCTGCCAGGTATGGGGTCATTACCTTGTTTTAGGGTCATTTGAATACTATCAGGGTGACATTCTTTCATTTCAGGGTAATATTATTTCATCACCGTACATATTATGGTAATGTTTCTTACATGTACATATATATAAATGATCTTTAATAAATAGACTTCAAACAAACGAGATAATTTGAAAGCAATAATATTAAGGGTGTATTTAGGGTAAAGCTCGCAAATCGACCTGGCAGCACTGGCCAGGGATGTCTTGGTGTGTGTGTATGTGTGTGTGTGTGTGGCGGTGGTGGCGTGATATAAACTGTTAAGAGAATGGTATTGTAACTTCACGAAAGAGAGAGAGAGAGAGAGAGAGAGAGGTTGTAACTTCATCACATCACTAATACAAAAAATAAATAAATAAACATATATATGTAGATAAATAAATAAAAACAAATAAATAAATGAATCAGTAAATAAGAATTAAATAAATAAATCAATAAAGTAAAATGTTCTGATGTGTGTACGTTAACATTGCTCACTCCTGACCCCAGGGTGAAGAATATATAGTACCTAGAGGGGTAAATAAGGGCAGTGCTTGATGCGAGTGATAGAGAATAGATGCGTGAGGAATAGTAGAGGGATAAGTGCGGATGAACTAAGAGAGAATGGGTGGATAAGGAACAGTAGAAAAAAAAATGCCAGTGGTTGATAAGAGTGAAGAGATGGAATGGATGGGCAAGGAACAGTGAGAAGCAAGGGCGTTGATCCTTTTACAATGGTGTTGGAGGGGGGGGGGCATAATATTAATTCATCCATGACTTGGTAACGCGTAAAATGAAAAATAAATAAATAAATAAATAAATAAATAAATAAACAAATAGATAAAAATTAATAATAAAACGTGGTGGTAAGTCTGCACATTCACAGGGAACCGACTTGCTCTGTTTCTTGTCAACAAAGCTCCATACAGTCTTTAAAGCTTCATACACTAGTTGATATCCGTCGAAATTGCACACGAGAGCAAATATGGTGGTGGAAGCGATTCCCGCCGGGAGAAAGTTTAATCTGAGAGCGATGTGGCACGACAGCGGCGGCACACAACAAGACTGAAACCTCTACAGTATACAGTCTACAGTTTCATTCCTACGATAAGATAAGACGTTGGATAGACATGTTTAGGCTATCCTGCTGTAAAAGAGACTCTATGCATAGCCACAGGCGTATGCATTAAACAGACAGGAGAGGTAGAAGCCGTGGCGCCGTGCATGCTCAGCAATGTCTGGCCGGAATCCCTTTGACCGAGTTTAATCCCTCTGAAGCAGGTTAATGGGTGGAATGAGGAGCCGTGCATGATTGGAACCAATTATGAAACGGGTCTGGGGTTTGACTAATGCACCTCGTGTGAGTCGTGAAGGGACGCCCGCCACCACCACCACTACCACCAGCAGGGACGAGGACACGAGGCGCCACACTCTGCCTCCACAGGAACACATGACACGCAATCCCCCAAATACGAACACCACGCATATGCATACCAACCCAAAGTAAAGACCCGAATTCTTGACTTGATGTATATTTAAATCCATATTTGTTTAGTCATACACGTGAGCGCACACAGGCAGGCCATATAACATCGAGTGTATATGTCTATCATTGGTTGTGTGTGTGTGTGTGTGTGTGTGTGTGTGTGTGTGTGAGGAGGGGAGTTAGCGGGTGGTAATGCCGTATACGTTGCCGTTGAGTCACAGTGCCGCCAGATCCATACGAACCTTCTCTGACACCCAAACAGTTTCCGGTATAGTCAGGCTAGAGGCGGCTGAGGAATATACCAACAGCCAAAACCATTTGTCCCTATCTTTTGGCTAACTCTTTACCAATTCTTTTAGGGAACATGCAGTTTAAGTGGACCTTCTTTCATAAAAAAAAAAAAAAAAAAATCCGACAGGAAGCCAAGGCATCGTGGCACTGGTTTCCTTAGAACAGTCGCAGCGTAGCCTACAGTTCACGGCTCCAGCCACTTCATGATTCATCCGCTCACAGCACCATATTCAGTCCGGACCTCCCCTGCCCCTTCCCTTACTGTCACTGGCCTTCGAATTTCTACTACGAATTATTACAAGGACATTTAATTAATTTTGAAGAGAAGATGCGGCAGAAAAATAAAATATCATTAAGTTC